>NC_092334.1:39690000-39992500 GCF_046630445.1 Rutidosis leptorrhynchoides | reverse complement strand
CACTTAAATCATATTGGTGACATAGATCACCAACACATTATATATTGTAAGTATATATGTCAAAGAATGTTACATATAGTTATCGTTTTAAAAACTTAAGTTAGTGGTCTCAAAGTATACTTATAACTCATTGTTGTTAGTTCACAATGAAATGTTAAAGCATCCTTAAATCATGTTAAATATGTATAAATATGTACATATACATAATCGTATAATTATCGTGTGTTATATAGTTCGTGATATCATCGGTCAAATTGGACGGTCAAACGTTGTGTGAAACTCTTTTCAAAAACATAAGTCTCAACAGTTTGGATTGCTTATCATGTTGGTAAGGTTTATTTTATGTAAATATTAATCTCATAAGTATAAAACGATCGGAAAAATCCGGGTCGTTACAGTTTTTCACCTTGGGGTGCTCCTATTCTGTTCGTCAAGAAGAAGGATGGATCTATGAGAATGTGCATAGATTACCGAGAATTAAACAAATTAACGATCAAGAATCGGTACCCATTACCGAGGATTGATGATTTGTTTGATCAATTGCAAGGATCAAGTGTTTATTCTAAGACTGATCTACGCTCCGGATATCATCAGCTGATAGTGAAGGAAGAAGATGTTCCTAAAACCGCGTTCAGAACCCGTTACGGTCACTATGAATTTCTAATCATGCCTTTTGGATTGACTAATGCTCCAGCAGTATTCATGGATCTAATGAATCGCATCTGTAGACCGTATTTAGACAAATTTGTCATTGTTTTTATCGACGACATATTGATTTACTCGAAGAACAAGGAAGAACATGAGCAACACTTAAGACTGGTACTAGAGATACTCAAGAAAGAAGAATTGTACGCAAAATTTTCGAAGTGTGATTTCTGGTTACAAGAAGTACAATTTTTGGGACATGTTGTCAGTAAACATGGAATTAAAGTTGACCCTGCCAAGATCGAAGCCATTAGTAAATGGGAAACACCGAAGACTCCAACACAAATCCGCCAATTCTTAGGTCTTGCTGGTTACTACCGAAGATTCATTCAAGATTTCTCTAGAATCGCGAAACCCTTAACTTCATTGACTCAAAAGGGAAAGAAGTATGATTGGTCCACGGAACAGGAATCCTCATTCCAGTTATTAAAGAAGAAGTTAACGTCTGCACCCATTTTGTTATTACCAGAAGGAAATGATGATTTCGTGATCTATTGTGACGCTTCGCGCCAAGGTTTAGGATGTGTATTAATGCAACGCACAAAAGTTATCGCATATGCCTCACGACAACTAAAAATTCATGAAAATAACTATACGACACATGATTTGGAACTTGGAGCTGTAGTTTTTGCACTCAAAATATGGAGACACTATCTATATGGCACCAAGTGTACAGTGTACACCGACCATAAGAGTCTTCAGCATATTTTTGATCAAAAACAACTCAATATGAGGCAACGTCGCTGGGTAGAGTTGTTAAACGATTATGATTGTGAAATCCGTTACCACCCCGGAAAGGCTAATGTTGTAGCTGATGCCCTAAGTCAAAAAGAAAGAGTAAAACCTCTTAGGGTCCGAGCTTTGAATATTACAATTCGTACCGATCTCACAAAGCAAATTCAAGCAGCACAGTTAGAAGCTTTAAAAGAAGAAAATGAAAAAGGCGAAATGAGCAGAGGGTTAGAAAAACAGCTTGAAGTAAAAGCCGATGGAACCCTGTATTTTGCTGGTAGGATATGGGTACCAAGACATGGTAACCTAAGGCAACTAGTACTGGATGAAGCACACAAAACGAGGTACTCAATTCACCCAGGAAATGGAAAAATGTACCACGATCTCAAGAAGTTCTATTGGTGGCCTAATATGAAAACAGAAATTGCTACTTATGTAAGCAAATGTTTAACGTGTGCAAAGGTCAAAGCTGAGCACCAAAAGCCGTCAGGATTACTGCAACAACCGGAAATTCCGCAGTGGAAATGGGAAAGAATAACCATGGATTTCATTACGAAATTGCCAAGGACTACAAGTAGTCATGATACTATTTGGTTGATAGGTGATCGTCTAACTAAATCAGCTCACTTTCTACCAATAAAGGAGACAGACAGTATGGAGAAATTAGCACGCCTATATTTGAAGGAAGTAGTTTCCAGGCATGGTGTACCTATCTCCATCATATCTGATCGCGACACCCGATTCACATCACGTTTCTGGCAGTCATTACAAAAAGCATTGGGAACTCGATTAGATATGAGCACCGCTTATCACCCACAGACAGATGGTCAAAGTGAAAGAACAATACAAACATTGGAAGACATGTTACGGGCATGCGTGATTGACTTTGGAACCAGTTGGGATCGACACTTACCGTTGGCAGAATTTTCATACAATAACAGCTATCATACGAGCATCAACGCAGCGCCATTTGAAGCACTTTACGGTAGAAAGTGCAGATCTCCTATCTGTTGGAGTGAAGTAGGAGAAAGACAACTTACTGGACCAGAAATTATTCACGAAACCACCGAAAAGATCATTCAAATACAACAGCGATTGAAAACGGCCATGAGTCGCCAAAAGAGTTATGCTGATGTAAGAAGAAAACCGCTAGAATTTCAAGTGGGCGACAAAGTCATGTTGAAAGTGTCACCCTGGAAAGGCGTTGTACGATTTGGTAAACGAGGAAAGTTAAGTCCTAGGTACGTAGGACCCTTTGAAATCACCGAAAGAATTGGAGCAGTTGCTTATCGATTAAAGCTACCGCAAGAACTTAGTAGTGTTCACGACACATTTCACGTGTCAAATTTGAAGAAATGTTTAGCTGAAGAGGATGTCGTAATTCCTCTTGACGAAATACGAATTAATGATAAACTCCATTTTGTCGAAGAACCTGTTGAAATCATGGACCGTGAGGTCAAACAATTAAAACAAAGCAAAATACCGATAGTTAGGGTTCGTTGAAACGCAAGACGAGGACCCGAGTTTACTTGGGAACGTGAAGATCAAATGAAGCAAAAGTATCCACATTTGTTCGCTGATATCGCTCATGAAACAGGTACTACTCAAAATTTCGGGACGAAATTTTCTTTAACGGGGAGGTACTGTGATGACCCGAAATTTTTTGACTTATTTAAACCAATTCTCTATACGATTTATTATTTTAACACGTTAAACAAAGTCTGTTAGATTGAGTCTCAAAATTTTAGAACTGTTTCATATATACAATTACCTTTGACTACTCTCGACGATTCATGAACAATTATATGTATGTATATATATATATATATATATATATATATATATATATATATATATATATATATATATATATATATATATGTACAAGTAAAAAACGACTTTCCAACAGTAAAACCCTATTTGCTACAGTAAAAATTACTTTCTACAGTAAAACACTATTTACTACAGTGAAACCGTATTTTGCTACAGTGCTACAAGTGATTTGCTACAGCAAAACACTATTTGCTACAGTAAAACACTATTTGCTACAGTACACACTATTTGATGTCGACGAACTAGCAAACAAAAACAGAAAAGGCGGCCATGCGATCGCATGGCAAAAACACTGAAAACTCATGCAATCGCATGAGCTACAGTAAATCGAAAAGTAATATAAATATGCCAGTTTTCTCGACGAACAACACACATCTTTTTTTTCTTCTTCTGTAACATATTTATATTTATATTATAAATATAATTTTAATTTTAAATTTAAGTTTAATAATAATAAGGTATATACGAGGGTGTTTTTAATTCGGGTTTCAAACCGCTTTAAGTTAAGGAAATATTGGGTATTATTCGGGGTATTGTTCTTGAATCCAAGGCCAACCATACAGTCGTCTACCATCATTACGTCTACGCAATTTGCCTACAATATTGAATCGCAATATTGAACTGTGAGTTTATAGTCTCCCTTTTTAAATACTTTAAATATTTTTGGGCTGAGAATACATGCAATTTATTTTAAACGCGATAAGACACAAGTACATACTAAATTCTACACTGAGTTAAACCGAAAATCCCTTAGCTTTGGTAACTAGTAGCTGCCAGTACATAGGATATGGACTGTTGGGCGAGAATAATTGTATATGGATCCATAGGGCTTGACATCCCCGTCCGAGCTAGAGCGCTAGCCTTTTAACGGACGTATGTTATTTGAGTTTAAGACACGTTGGTTTACGTGTATTAAAACGAATGGGGTAATTATCACTATAGCGTTAAGTTTAGTTACCAGGGTGCTCTGTTACGTAGAATCTATTGATAAACTTTTGATGAAATCTTGTGGTCTATCTTTATATATGTTTATGACTCGAGCAATTAAACCTATAACTCACCAACATTCGTGTTGACTTTTTAGCATATTTTATTCTCAGGTCCTTAGAATGCTTCCGCTGTGATGTGCTTGTTGCCTGCATGGAGTCTCTCATGCTTTGTACAAAGTTTGTTGCATTCAAAATAAAACTGCGTTGTGTAATAAATAATTGGACTGTGATGTCAACCTGTAAATTAAAGACTTATGTATTTCGGGGTTTTGCTTATACCTAAGCACTCGCCCACATGTTTATAACTTTCTATTTTAAGAAAGTCACTTATTTTAATGAATGCAATATTTTATCAAAAACGTATCATATAGAGGTCAAAACCTCACTGTGGAATCAATGATTAACGTGCGGCGGCAATAGCGATTTTGACGGGTCGTTACACAGGCCCCGGACCAAACGTGCACAGCGAGGTCGCTGTGTCCCATTAGGGGGGACGATTGTAACATCCGTCACACATCGGTTGGAGAGGGGAACGAAGCATACCTTATAAGGGTGTGGAGACCTTTCCTAGCATGACGCGTTTTGAGACCACAAGCGCAGCAGATCCCATGAGAACTCTGCAGTTAAGCGTGCTCAGGCGAGAGCACTACCAGGATGGGTGACCTCCTGGGAAAGTGCTCGTCGTATGTGATCGCCATGCTGTATCCATTGCCATCCTGCCATAACGCCACCAGCACATCAAAACAACCGAAAAAACTCCTTAAAACTGGCAGATATAAGATGAAAAGATGCATCCATATCTTTATTTTAAAATTTCCCTACAACATTTCACGAGTTGAAAACTTCTCGTTCATATCTTGATTTTAAAATTTCCTTACAACATTGCGCAAGTTGAATACTTCTTGTCAACATCAATATTCAGTATTAAATATTAGAATATAGTACCAGAAAATGACTCTGTCCACAATTAGCTTAGATGAAGCTAATAACCAATGAAGCTACGTTTCATCGTCGCCAAAGTGTAGACTGTAGATGGTGTGCTTAATTTGTTGTTAATACAACCATTATCAATATAAACTGCATGGTATACATACTTAAAACAAAATCCATATCAATTCTGATTTTGGAATTTAGTCACATACCTCTTTAATATGACCTAAAACACACCTATAATGGTTGTTTAAGAGAATGTATCTTTCAATTAGCAAACAAACTTTTCAAAACTATCCTCTAAACCACAACACTATAATCATCTTCTTGTGCAATGTCACCATTTTCAAGAGCATGGTCAGCAACATCAGAACTAGATTAAATTATCATCATCAACTTCAATTGTTCTACAGAAATTTGGATCATCGATTTCATTATCAGCATCAGACATCTGTTGTGATTCATCATCCACTTTAGCCGTCAAATAACATAATTGAGTATCATCTGCAACGCTAGCAGAAGGAAGGCATATTTCCACGTCATTATTTTCAACGTGACACATGGGCGGCGCACTGGAGTCAACCATGTTAATAGGAGTAGCTATACAAAACTTTTGCTGACTGGATGCTGACATGTACATTGTTGAATCATCTTTTCGCCTGCGTTTGATGCCCGAGCCTTTTCTTTTAATTCGTTCTTTCCCTCTGATTTTTTTGTCAATTTCATTGTGATCGGGGTCGGTAAACATCATGCTTCCCATTTGGTCTCTCAAGCATTCATGAGCAAGAAACCTGATTCTACTAACTGCGTGCATTTGTTGATCATCCATACCATGCAATGACACCATGTCTGCTACACTCGCAATCTCCCTCAATGCAACATTCTGTCATAAATTAATAATAAATCAAATCAAATTTACAATTAAATGATTGTATAAACAAGAGCGCAGTAAGTCACCCGAAGTACATTGTAAAATATACCACCGCCTGAATTGTTTTACTCTAAAAATCAGATTATATATGTGAAATTTTTTTGGCAGTCGCATTTATACCAAATTATTTATAAACACGTGTTCAAGACATTAAAAGAGAAGTGTTACAAGGAACCCAGACCAGATCCACACAAGGAATTGCCCAATTCGAGACCTTTGATCCAACCCATTTGACCCACCCAAATTTGCCACCTATAATCATTTTGTATACAATCGGACCTATCAGTCCATCTTATAACCATGCATAAAACCAAAGTGACCACTTCATAACATAAAAAATTAAAAATGTAAACAACATGCAAAATGATTATCAACATATCCACATACAATATTAAAAGGGATTTGCTAAATATCGTTTAAGCATATCATATATAACATAATTCCTTATTTATTACTCATAGTTTCCATGAGTGAATACTAATACCAAATTTAAATAAGGAAAGTAAGCAGTAAAAATATGTTTTAAATATACAATTAATTCGACAGAGTTTATAAACTTATATATAGTAAGCTTATAACGTAGCCCTATGGGCTACATTTAGCAAATCCATTTAAACCAATTTGGTCCGATTTCTATTTCAGGCAACCAACTTCCATTTTTCCAATTACTCCATAACTATAACCCTCAAAAACTGAGAAACAAAATTAGAGGTATTTAGAAGTATAGATGGCAGATAAGTGGACACAAAAGAATACTGAAAAAACTAATATATTACTGATTCCAAGATCTAAGCAGAGCATATAAGCAGCAAACAGAAAATAGGTATCAATAGTTTTTTTTTTTTTTTTAAAAAAAAAGTAGATATAGGCAGTTTTTACCATTCGTTGAAACTCGGCAGAGATGGAAACGGGTCGTCCGACGACCCTGCGGGTAATTTTTAAGTACCAATGCAAGTATTCACTTTCTTCAACATCTTCTTCACCATCAACAACACGAAGATGACGGTCTGACCATTCACTGAGCTCCGTTTCCATTTTCCCCGAAAGGTCGATCCCGCCATCGACTCCACGACTCTTTCGTTCCCATTGCGGCACGTCAAGTGGGACCGGCTGTCGTATGCCGAATTGTCTTAGGCAACGATCAGGCAAGTGCCTTTCAGCCTTATCGAAGCATATTAACATTGTGTTTGATCTTCCAAGGATAAGATTACCTCTTATATATTCTGGTAACAGAGCGTCACTAATATTCATGTATGGACACCAGTCAACCTATTAAAATAAGGATACTTGTATTTATAAGTTATCAGTCTTCAATAACAATATATGGTACTGACAATTATATTTAATTACTATATTAGATAATTATAACATTATTATTTTAACCTTGCAGTTTATATAATCATTTGATTGATTGATGCATTCGTTTATTTCTAATTTTATTAGTCAATAAGAATTGACAAAAAATGTGTTACGTGCCAAGCCCAACCCGTATCTTTATCATAAGAAAACAAGTGTTAACCCAAATCCAAGTTAACCCATTACCAAATACACCAGACCCACCCATTTTGCAGGCACTAACACTTTACTTACTTCAGAGGGCTTCAAGCAGTCCAATGATTTACGATAGAAAACTATATCCTTGCTAGTTGACGGACCGTAATGTTTCCCTTTCCATCTAAATACAAACGGAAATCGATCACGGCTTGGATCATCTTTAAGCCTTGGTCGGCCAATACTCAAGTGAAAGTAACTCCAGCACTAGAAAATTAAAAAACAATCACAAACAAGTCTAACAAAATTCATGTTGATAATGAACTAATAAAAAGAATGGGCAAAAAGACAAAATGTGACACTTTATTTGTATTTGTATCCGTTATAAAAGAAAGAAAAAAAGTCACTAATCATTACACCTGGCAATTGAGACTCATGCTCTCAAATTTGGGTCAAATGGGTCAAGCTTTCGGGTCAATTGGGTCTTGAAAAAAATTAGGCCTGGCAATATACAAAATATAAAAGAACGGGTCAAATGGGTATCAAATCCTAAAGTTCAATAAATAGAGTCAGGTCTAATGGGTCTTGTGAATGGTTCAAATGGGTCGAGCATACAGATTTCATCCGTCAATCATTTATGAAATCATTAATGGTTATATCAATTACTATGTATATGAATAATTTCTTATATATTAATAATTAATAATAAATAATAATAACTAAAACAATTTAATAAATGTAAAAAATCAAATGTAAAAGTATATGATGTGTTTGGACCTATTTGACCCATTTGACCCATTACCCATTTCGACCTGTTAGCCAAACCGACCCAACCTGTCCCATTTAGACCCATTTAAATTTTTTTACCCGATTGACCCATGACCCATTTCAACATAAAACCGTTTTGACCCGTTACCCAAACCGACCCAACCTGACCCGTTTGCCGGGCATACTAATCATAAATAAAGGAAGTACCTGTAGCAGGGTCAAACAACCACTGATGGTGCTTTGAGATCTAAGAGAGGCATTACCAAGTGCTCGATATAAGAACGATAATGCAGCCGCACCCCACGCGTACCTTCCAGCTTGATCGAAGTTTTCAAACAACGGTAGATACATAACCGGGACCTTATTACCAGTAGTTGTAGAAAAAATTGTGCTACCAACAAGGTATAAAAGATAAGCACGAGTATGACGTTCAATTTCATCATCTGAACCATTTTCAGGACATCGAGCAAATGTGTCTTTTAACCAACTAAGTTTAACCATTCCACCACTAGTTGCACCAGAATCAGGCGTTCGACCCAAAAACTTCATACAAATAGCATCACACGCAGTGTATGTTACACCAATAACGGGCTCACCATCGATTGGTAAACCGAGAATGTAACCGACGTCTTCGAGTGTTATTGTCATTTCTCCAACAGTAAAATGGAAAGTATTTGTTTCTCTCCTCCATCGTTCAACGAGAGCAGATATTAACGAGTTGTCAAGACTAATTGCTGGGATTGATCTTAAGTAACCAAATCCTGCTTTTTTTACTAATTCGATTTGTTTTGATGTTAGTGTCCATTGATCTAGCTTTGAAGTGTGTTCATGACATCTAATCACGCCACGTTCCTGTTATTGTTCATGTTTTACAGAGCAGATAAATTACTGTACTACATAATTATTCATGTTGTTACTCTATTATTAATGTATATGACCTAATATATCATTTTACTTAGACACAGAATATTACTCTTTTCTTGCAATCCTTGTTAACACAATATTATTATTATTATTATTCTATTAAAAAAGAATATCATAACCTACAATTTCACTATATTAAAATGTGACCCCATTTTGACCTGTGACCCAGTGGACTAAATCCGCCCATATTGCCACGTCAACTCTAAAAAGAAAGCTAGAACCTGTATGGAAAAAAAAAACTTCACCTTTCCGGCCCAAACTGCAGATGAAACATGCTTTTCTTGATCATACAGTACAGAATCATCATTAGGTCCAGGACTGGTAGCATAGAAATCCATGATTGTAGAATATAACTGCAGAAACACACAACAAAAGAAATGAACATTATTGAGTACCAGTAAACGGGAACCCGAAACTTAAAAGCCGAAATACACGAGTTCATATATATCAGTTGTTCAAATTGTATAGTATATACCATTAGCTTACAAACCCCTCCCTTACACTTGATATTAGTAAAAGACTTGACTGTCTTATTAGCATTATTAGCCAAAAAGTCAACTTGTTCAAAAATATTAAAAGAGAACATGAAACACATGATCAGTATAACGAGTGTGAGTAGCAGACTATCATAATATCTGATATCACATGATAGTACATAGGAACCGATTGATTCCATACTTTCATTTGATCAGATGAGCGCAAATGATGTTAAACAAAGAAGACGTTTCAGTAACTAGGAGTTGGGCAAGAAACACTAAACTGACACGAGTTCAGTTAATCACATGGCCCATATTGTCCCACAAACTTCGTTAAAGAAGATATTGACCCAATTTGGAGCGGACAAATCCATATTCGTAGGGCTAGACTCTAGCATGAACCATGAAAAAACTCCTATGTATAAAACAACCGCATAGGCCTTTACAGAGGCAGATGACAGATTGTATAATTTACTGAATATAGCACTTCAACAATAAGCCTAAATTAGTATGTAATAAACCTAAATACCATAGTTGTAAAGAAGTACACTACACACTTTCAGTTGAAATTTGATATAGTAATAAATTAGGTTAGTGATCAACTGTTTTACACCACAAACAACCTGTATAGGCGTACGAAACATACAGAGTAAAAAATACAATATCTTAACTACCATACAATTATAACAAGTATTGGTGTAAATGTAAATAGAGAAGAACAAAACAACAGAGGGATGAGAGAAATGAAGGAATTTACTGTGGATTACAGAAGGGGATTTGTTGCTACATTGACATTAATTGAAGGTCCACATGTGAAATTTGGGGAATTTGGAGGGGTGAGGATTGAGAACGATTAACGAGAGAGGGAATGATGGTGGATAATCGGATGTTAGGGTTTTGTCATAGGAATTTGTTGTCGGAAGGTTGGCCGGAAATTGTGGACGACGACGACGACGGTGCGGTAGTGAAAGATGAAGAAGAAGACCGGAGAGGGAAGATAAAATTAAGGTCTGCAATTGGTTTGATGAAATACCTAAGACGAAAACAGGCAGCAATAGTTTTCTTAAGTTTTTGGGTGAGTCATGAATGGTCCATCAACTATGGATGAATTTGCAAATTATATTTTTCCTTGAAGAATTTTGCTATCTTGTTGTTAGACGGACCATTTGTTATCTTGAAATATCTTGGCATTAACTTGAAGTTAAATTTTGCACTTTTTGAAAAAGAGCGAAAAATTTAATTGTGACGTGACAATGTTAATTTGAAGTGTGTATTATGGGGGCTTCAAATCTGAGTGTTAAATTTGAGTAAAAAAGTTTTGAGTAGTGCGATAAAAATATCATACGAAGATATAAAATAAATAAATTAATAATATGTATATATAGTTGTTGGTTTTTGATTGGTTAACACCAATCTCACGCCACTGTTAAGATCCCAACTAAAGTCCAAATTTTATAATATTTAACGATGCAGAATAAGGATTGGGTGGCGTTAAAAACTATAACATGAGATTTGACACCAAATTAACACGTCAAAGTACATAGTCTTAGTGTATAAATAAAAAGTGATTAATGAATACCACTATATAATTTTGCTATTTACTTATCATGAATACAGGATCATCAAATCCCAAAATTGACGGTGATTTGAAAATTTTAACGCCCTTAACATAGCGTCAGAGGTGACGCCTCGACGTCGTCAGTCAGGGTGGTGACGGAAAAAAGTCAAGCATGAGGGACATATATCGAATGCTGATTGGTCATATTACCATTTTTTCTCCCAAAATAAAAAATAAATAAATATGTACATATACTTCTCCTATTTTCATCACATTCATACATATTCGATCTTCTCTACATAAAAACCAAACACTTTCATGCTAACAAAAAAAACGCACCAATATCTAACTCGAACCGACCACCTATTCCAAACGAGTTTAACGACTATATGGCGTACGATAGTTATTTAGGCCTTCACACCTATCAAAATTACAACAAATTGCTTGTTTTGCAGCAAGTTCGTCCGCTTACACTCGAAGAATAACATCAATTATTTATGGAACAACAACGACCATTCCAACAAATCTAACAAGAAATGATACAGGAAACGCAACCGGAAACAATCCCAACAATGCAAAGAAAACATAAAAAAAAAAAGTATGTAATGGTTGAGAATACTCTTGTCAAGTTAAGATAACTTATAGTTAAAAGAAAGTGGAAGTGTCATCTAAAGAACAAAGATCAAAGATCGGAGGGTTATTTGCAGTGTTGTAGAAAATGGTTGAGACCGTCGTCACAATGGACATTGCAACGGATTTATTTGTATATCGTCGCAATGGATCTAAAAACTGGTAAAACAGCGGTCAACGTTGAAACAACAGTTAATAACTGTAAAAACATGGTCAAAAACCTTTAAAAACGGTTGAGGCGGAGTTGTGTGACGACTCGAAAATTTCTGACCAAATTTAAACTTTATCTTTAAATAATTTAATGTTTTCGACACGATAAGCAAAGTCTGTAATGTTGAGTCTCAAAGTTTTGGAACTATATTCATGTAATCAATTATTTTTTGACTGTTCTCGAAGATTCACGAACAATATATATATAACTTAATGTGCATATATATATATATATATATATATATATATATATATATATATATATATATATATATATATATATGATTTCAAGTTATTTAGTAAACGATAGTAACATTCGATTATTGATTCGATTGATATTTAGATAAGTTAACTAGAACGTTTAAGATGAACCAGTAAAACACTAATTTGCTACAGTATTTTCGAATTGCTACAGTACCCGAAAAGCTACAGTGTTTTCGAAAATCACTACCTTTGCTACAGTAAAACACTATTTCAAAATGAAAATGTATATATGTATATGTATATATTACGAGACGATAATTTATAAAAGCAAATAACCAAAACACTTAATTGATTAAAGCTACACTTCGAGTGACATAGTTTATCAATGATTAAGTTTAATTTTTGATAAAGGTACACGTCGCGTAATGAAAAGTACTAGTTTTCTAAGCGTACGAAAATGCATTCGAGAAACCGGAACCGGGACAACGTACGAGTCATCGGACCAAAAATTACAAGTCAACTATGCACGTGAATTTAATATAATATATAATTAATTATATAAATTAAATATATTATATATATTATATAATAATATATCGACAAGCTAAACAATAAACGATCATGAGCTGGAAATAGGGGCCATGCGATCGCATGGTTTCCCCTCACATTTCCCATGCGATCGCTGTAGTGACCCGAACTTTTCCATGTTTATATATATTAAATGAAATTGATATTTACATGATTAAGTGTTTCCAACATGTTAAGCAATCAAACTTGTTAAGACTTGATTAAATGAAATAAGTTTCATATAGACAATTGATCACCCAAGTTGACCGGCGATTCACGAACGTTACAAAATTGTAAAAACTACATGTTGTGGTATATATAGACATATATATATATATATGGTTGACATAAGATTATGATGAGTAAGTATCTCACTAAATATATTAACAATGTGTGATATACATAAGAAATGAGATTACTAAGTTAAGAAACTCGAAATGATATATATAACGATTATCGTTATGATAACGTCTACTAAATACATATGTATCATATTAAGATATTGATACACTATATTTAACATGATAAAATGATATTTAAATATATCATTAAGTGTGTTAACAATGAACTACATATGTAAAAACAAGAATACTAACTCAAGAATTACGAAACTAGACTTATATGTAACGATTATCGTTGTAACGATATTTTAATGTATATATCATATTAAAAGATATTCATACATCATAATATCATGATAATATAATAATTTAACATCTCATTTGATATAATAAACATTGGGTTAACAACATTAATTGAGATCGTTAACTTAAAGGTTTCAAAACAACATTTACATGTAACGACTAACAATGACTTAACGACTCAGTTAAAATGTATATACATGTAGTATTTTAATATGTATTTATACACTTTTGAAAGACTTCAAGACACTTATCAAAATACTTCTACTTAACAAAAATGCTTACAATTACATCCTCGTTCAGTTTCATCAACAATTCTACTCGTATGCACCCGTATTCGTACTCGTACAATACACAGCTTTGAGATGTATGTACTATTGGTATATACACTCCAATGATCAGCTCTTAGCAGCCCATGTGAGTCACCTAACACATGTAGGAACCATCATTTGGCAACTAGCATGAAATATCTCATAAAATTACAAAAATATTAGTAATCATTCATGACTTATTTACATGAAAACAAAATTACATATCCTTTATATCTAATCCATATACCAACGACCAAAAATACCTACAAACACTTTCATTCTTCAATTTTCTTCATCTAATTAATCTCTCTCAAGTTCCATCTTCAAGTTCTAAGTGTTCTTCATAAATTCCATAAATATAGTTTCATAAAAATCAAGAATACTTCCAAGTTTGCAAGTCTACTTTCAAGCTTTCTAATCCATTCCAAGTAATAATCTAAGATCAAGGAACCTTTGTTATTTACAGTAGGTTATCTTTCTAATTCAAGGTAATATTCATATTCAAACTTTGATTCAATTTCTACAACTATAACAATCTTATTTCGAGTGAAAATCTTACTTGAACTGTTTTCGTGTCATGATTCTGCTTCAAGAACTTTCAAGCCATCCAAGGATCCTTTGAAGCTAGATCCATTTTTCTCATTTCCAGTAGTTTTATCCAGAAAACTTGAGGTAGTAATGATGCTCATAACATCATTCGATTCATACATATAAAGCTATCTTATTCGAAGGTTTAAACTTGTAATCACTAGAACATAGTTTAGTTAATTCTAAACTTGTTCGCAAATAAAAGTTAATCCTTCTAACTTGACTTTTAAAATCAACTAAACACATGTTCTATATTTATATGATATGCTAACTTAATGATTTAAAACCTGGAAACACGATAAACACCATAAAATCGGATATACGCCGTCGTAGTTAAACCGGGGGCTGTTTTGGTTTGGATAATTAAAAACTATGATAAACTTTGATTTAAAAGTTGTTCTTCTGGGAAAATGATTTTTCATATGAACATGAAATTATATCCAAAAATCTTGGTTAAACTCAAAGTGAAATTATGTTTTTCAAAATGGTCATCAAGATGTCGTTCTTTCGACGGAAATGACTACCTCTTTAGTAATTGACATGTAACCTAAATTTCCGACTATAAACCTATACTTTTTCTGTTTGGATTCTTAAATTAGAGTTCAATATGAAACCATAGCAATTTGATTCACTCAAAACGGATTTAAAATGAAGAAGTTATGGGTAAAACAAGATTGGATATTTTTGATCTTTTTAGCTACGGAAAATGTTTAACAAATCTATATAAATCATATCCTAGCTAACTTATATTGTATTATACATGTATTATAATATATTATGTAATCTTGGGATACCATAGACACGTATACAAATGTTTTGACATATCATATCGACCCATGTATATATATTATTTGGAACAACCATAGACACTCTATATGCAGTAATGTTGGAGTTAACTATACAGGGTTGAGGTTGATTCCAAAAATATATATACTTTGAGTTGTGATCTAGCCTGAGACGTGTATACACTGGGTCGTGGATTGATTCAAGATAATATATATCGATTTATTTCTGTACATCTAACTGTGGACAACTAGTTGTAGGTTACTAACGAGGACAGCTGACTTAATACACTCAAATCTTTAAAACATAATAAAAATAGTTGTAATTATATTTTGATCATACTTTGATATATATGTACATATTTGTATAGGTTCGTGAATCGATCCGTGGCCAAGTCTTATTTCCGAGGAAGGAAATATCTGTGAAAGTGAGTTATAGTCCCACTTTTAAAATCTAATATTTTTGGGATGAGAATACATGCGGGTTTTATAAATGATTTACAAAATAGACACAAGTACGTAAAACTACATTCTATGGTTGAATTATCGAAATCGAATATGACCCTTTTTATTAAGTCTGGTAATCTAAGAATTAGGGAACAGACACCCTAATTGACGCGAATCCTAAAGATAGATCTATTGGGCCTAACAAACCCCATCCAAAGTACCGGATACTTTAGTACTTCGAAATTTATATCATATCCGAAGGGTGTCCCGGAATGATGGGGATATTCTTATATATGCATCTTGTTAATGTCGGTTACCAGGTGTTCACCATATGAATGATTTTTATCTCTATGTATGGGATGTGTATTGAAATATGAAATCTTGTGGTCTATTGTTACAATTTGATATATATAGGTTAAACCTATAACTCACCAACATTTTTTGTTGACGTTTAAAGCATGTTTATTCTCAGGTGAATACTAAGAGCTTCCGTTGTTGCATACTAAAATAAGGACAAGATTTGGAGTCCATGTTTGTATGATATTGTGTAAAAACTGCATTCAAGAAACATATGTCGATGTAATATATTTCTATTGTAAACCATTATGTAATGGTCGTGTGTAAACAGTATATTTTAGATTATCATTATTTGATAATCTACGTAATGTTTTTAAAACCTTTATTGATAAAATAAAGGTTATGGTTGTTTTAAAAATGAATGCAGTATTTGAAAAACGTCTCATATAGAGGTCAAACCTCGCGACGAAATCAATTAATATGGAACGTTTATAATCAATATGAACGGGACATTTCAATCGCATGGTGTGAGTTGGTGGCTCAAGTCTATAAAATTCGACGTTTTGGTTCATTTGTTGCACACTTCCTCTGATCTTATATTACACCGTAATTATTTATTTATTTTATTATTAATTATTATTATTAATCCTAATATTATTAGTAGTATTGGTATTAATATTATTAGTATTATACATAAAATACTACGACGAAGTCATGAGCGTGTCACTTTCAAAATGGATTTTCAAGCGGGATAGAGCTAAGGAAACTATGGATTATAATTATGGAGGTTATGGGTAATGTTCGCGGGTATTATTTGCAAGTCAAACCTAGTGTTTATCATCTCTGTTGCGTCTACGTACTTTCCTGCTATATTGAATCACAATATTGATACGTGAGCATTCATATCTTATCTTTTATATATTAATAGTGTATCCATGACCAGTGCTCGAGTATATATGTTTATGTATGCTTGTATTCTAAATTTCGTCATTAAACAGTTTATGATGAATCACGAACTAAATACATATATTACTGATAAAAGGTTTATGATATGCATGTTTTTGGAAAGCAGGCGAAAAATCAATAACTTTTCATATAGAAATCGCGTAATTTCGATGAACGAATTTAAAGATACGGTCAACTGAATTATGATTAACATTAACTGAAATTGCTTTTGAATCTACAATTGATATTTAAACAACTTGTTTATAAGATTGATAAATTGAATTTTCAAATATTACTAATCGAGTAAGTGAATTTTTATATAAGTCACGTCTCGTCTTGTTGAGCAATTGTCAAAACTGATTGTTTTATCATATTTTAAAGCCTTATAAAAACTATAGTTTAATTTTACAAGAATTGAGAAACTATGTGAAATGTTAAAATGTTTCGATTGACATGATCATTCAACAATAGTATTGAGTCAAATTGACTTTTTGAAATGACTTTTGATAACTTTTGTATGTCGATCTCGAGCATTAGGATTGTGATACACTATGACCTGACCTAGCTTGATAGACATTTATTGACCAACATATGTTCTCTAGGTTGAGATCTACGGTTATTTGGTATTCCGAGTTTCGGTCACATTTCGGTGAACGACTTTATGTGCTGCTAAGGTGAGTTTCATTTGCTCCCTTTTTAATTGCTTTTACAATATATATTTTTGGGCTGAGAATACATGCACTTTATTTTAAACGCAATGGATACAAGTACATACTAAATTCTACACTGAGTTTAAACCGAAAATCCCTTAGCTTTGGTAACTAGTAACTGCCAGTTATAAGAACTGGTGGGTGCTAATAGTTGTATATGGAGCCATAGGGTTTGACATCCCCGTCTGTTCCAGGTATGGAAACCCTAGCTTGAACTATAAAACAGACGTATGCTATTTGAGTTTAGTACAGGTTGGATTGCGTGTATTGTACATGTTGATTGCATGTATGTTAAAACAGGAGTACTTATTATAACGTTAAAGTTTAGTTACCAGGGTGCTCAATTCCGTAGAATATTTTGATAAACGTTTCTGGATGAAACAACTGAAAACTTGTGATTCACCTTTATATACAGATTATGCGCAACATTAAAACTATGAACTCACCAACCTTTGTGTTGACACTTTTAAGCATGTTTATTCTCAGGTTCCCTAGAAGTCTTCCGCTGTTTGCTTATATGTTAGACAAGCTATGTGCATGGAGTCTTACATGGCATATTTTTCAAGGAAACGTTGCATTCACCAAATCATCACCATGTATCTTATTTTGACTGCATTGTCAACCGAAGTACTATTGTAAACTATTATTTACGGTGATTGTCTATATGTAGAAATCATCAGATGTCGAAAACCTTTGATTTAAATATTCATTTATGGTGTGCCTTTTCAAAAGAATGCAATGTTTACAAAACGTATCATATAGAGGTCAAATACCTCGCAATGAAATCGATGAATGACGTGTTCGTCCATATGGATTTGGAGCGATCGTCACAAGTTGAAACGAATTTTGACCAACGTTAACTCTTAATATATATTTTAAACATAAACATTGTTTAAATTAATGGTAAAAATTTAAAAATTAAGGATATATGTTTGAAATATATATAAAAAATCAGTGTTGGTCAACATGACCTCATTTTAAACGTTGTGACGCTCTAAAGTCCTAACCGTCTTGACCTTGACACTTTTACGACCTTGGTTATCTGTGAACAAAATGTGCTAAATGATTTTGGGTTTTTGGAAATAGGGAGAAAAACTGCATGGAGAATAAAAGAAAGTTTTCACACAGCGAAAGTGATGCAGGTAGAATTATGATTCAAGGCTCAGATCATGCAACAAGCCCAACAACTTTAAATGCTTATTTTGTAGATGTTCACTTTTGGCCTAAGCTAAGACCACGTGATCCTGGAAGAATAGATGGACATTTTACACGTGGGAAACAAGAAACAAATTGTGGAGTTTCAAGTCTAGTAGGAGTCTAGTTTTAAATTTCATGTTTATCTTAATTTCATGTTTATCTTTAATATTTTATAGTCGCGTGGTATGTGGTAGACTATATATGTATTTGGTCGATAGTCAGTTTTTTAGTTTTGATGATTATTATTTTGAAGAAATAAGCTACGGCTTTTTTGTGTTAAGTATACACAAGTTATCCAATCTAATTGTTAATTTTGTTTGGCCACAAATTTCTTCATTATTTGGTATCAGAGCTCAGGTTTTGGCCAAACAATGTTTCGTGGAGGTTATCGAGGAGGCTATTGCAGAACCGCCGACCGAGGCAGCGACGGAGATAATCGTAGACACGCCGAAAGAGGCAACGAAGACCCTCGAGACACAGAAATTGAACGATTATATAAGCGAATCGCCGAGTTGGAACTGAACCAACAACGATTTCCTGCGCGCTACGATTCGGAAAGAATCGATTCAGAATCCAGTTATGATACTGAACCCATCTATGATACAGATGGTGAAGATGGAGAATCCATCTATGATACTGAACCCATGTATGATACTGATGGTGAGATATAATCATCAAAACTAAAAAACTGACTATCGCCCAAATACATATATAGTCTACCACATACCACGTGACTTTAAAATATTAAAGATAAACATGAAATTAAGATAAACATGAAATTTAAAACTAGACTCCTACTAGACTTGAAACTCCACAATTTGTTTCTTGTTTCCCACGTGTAAAATGTCCATCTATTCTTCCAGGATCACGTGGTCTTAGCTTAGGCCAAAAGTGAACATCTACAAAATAAGCATTTAAAGTTGTTGGGCTTGTTGCATGATCTGAGCCTTGAATCATAATTCTACCTGCATCAGAAAGAGACTTGTGGATGACAAGTGTGAACCAACATTCGTTTGTATGCATATCAAATTACATTATCATGCGTTTAGTGGGAGATCTGAAACCCACAAAAAACGATAAACCCGTTGCTAATCGATTTTTCGCTGCAACACCGCCATCTTTTCACGTTTTATTTATTAGCTTTATGGATCTAAAACCCACAAAAACGACGAACACGAAACCCTAGATGTACGAGTTCCAGATATTTTCGTTAAACTAATCCAACTTTTGCCGCTCGATTTTTCGCGGCTGCCGGAGTTCGGCTTGGCTGAAACAGCATTCCGCAGTTGGTAGCAGCAAATCGTTCGTATTTAGCATATAATAATTACTAAATACGAATCAGATTAAGTTTTGTGAACTTTCATCTTGCCTGAGATTATCACTTGGTGAAATAAAAAGAGCAACGACTGATTTTTATACTTGGCAACCCAATTGTTAGAAGAGGTGTTAATAAGTATGATATATTTTTATATATGGTTATGGATGTATACTGAAAGAGGCACGTTGGAGATAATTTATGTTTGTGTTAAGGGTGCTTCACGTTTCTCCCAACGCATATAACAAAACCATCACACGTTTACGTTTAAGTTCTTTTTTTTCTTCTTCTAAGTTTATGTTTTATTTACGGTTACGTTTTACATTCCAAGGTGCAAAGAAGCTTGACAATTCGAAGGTGCTGAGAAACAAGCTTGGCTACAACCCAAAGGTGCTTGACAACTGAAATCTTCTCGAAGGTGCTCGAAGATCGAAGGTACTCGACAACTGAAATCTTCTCTTTCATTGTGATTATATATAAAAAAAACACGTTTATTCACTACAAGAAATTAACTTTCCCCAATGATGCTTTTTTCGATGACACCATGTCGTCGCAACAAACTCCACCAAATGACAAAAAATTAAACATTTTGATTGACTTTTCGTCGACGTTTGACATTTGACTAAAACATAAAAACTTTTAAGTTTTCTTTTCAATTTCTTCGTTGAAATTAGCCTATAGAACTAGCTTTGAGCATTTAAAATGAAGTGAAGAATGATTCGTGTAGTTTCAAAAAACCTAAGAATTATCAGTGTAATTGAAAAAGACTTTTGTCTATCGAGGTGACCCCTTTAACTATGAGGTTATGGGTTCGAGTTGAGTCACTCCAAAGACAAACACAACTACATATATATTCGTGTATGCCTTAGGGTGTGTGTGAGATTATAAACGTATTATCTGCTTCTAATCTTTTACTTTTTTTAATTTGTTTGACCCAAAATCTAAGCATATACCCATGTTCTCACCACCTTCATCCATTCACATTGTGTGAACGCCTTTAAAATATTTTAACAAGTGGAAGTAAATAAACTACAATATTTTAAGTATTACTCGTTATTTATTGTATAGATTTGAATCTGACCTGCTAGTATTTGCAATAGAACTCGTACCCAGTTTTGATAATTACATACTTACATACTAGTAAATGTTGATGCTTAATCCATCAAAATAAGCTTTTCGAAAAAAAAAAAATCCATCAAAATAATGAATTAACGGATTGTACGATATATTCAGTTATTGCATACTTTAGTTGGATTCATTAATTTGAATAGTAAATCACTAGCCATGTTGTACAGATGATTAGTAGACTGTTATTATCAGGGCGGCACCCCAAATACGTAACACCCAAAATTTCATGTGGCAATGAGGTGACACTAACTTGACGCCCCTGACGCCATTAAAGGTGTTATCCGTGATAAAAATGGGGCGTCGATCACCATGGCGGAAATTAATAGCTGACTTAGATATAACTAATTATATATAAGTCAGCTATTAGAAATATTTGAGGTGTGACTTTTTGGTTCAACCAATTAAAATCTGACACGTAATGTCTTCATTATTAATTTATTTTTTCTTCATCAAATTTTCAATCATATTTTAGCACATCACTGAGAACCTTTTCAACACTAATTTAACACTCACAATTATTTACTTTCACTTCACGACATTGTCACGTCACAGTCACAAACTCGCATTTTCAACAAAAAGTTCACCAACTCAGGGTTAATGTGATCTTAAAAAACTAAATCAATGACGTCATCTTTTTGCGTCATTAGCCAAGTCAAATGTTTATGTATTCTACTATATTCTATAGCAATATAAATAGACCAGCTCCCTGGCAACTTTAATTCACATACAACATTCAATATCAACTAATCAACTGATACATATATAAATATAAATGTCTGGAGCTCCATCTTATTCCGGCATCAGAAACTTTGTGCCTTCAAATTCATCAAAAGCTGCGGAAAACCGTGGCAGTTACAATAATAATGATGATTATTATGATAACAAACCACAGTCGTTTCAACAGGTGGCTCCAAGACCCGAGTCTATGATCCAAACCCGTGACGTACAAGATGCTGTCGATGGTAATGCTCCTTCAATCAACGTTGCAGGTCCTCACCAAAGGACTTCTGCTACTCTGCGTGCAATATTTGATCAAGATGGATCCAATAAACCACCTTCGGTCGGAGTTTTAGCTCGTGGTGTTAATAATTGATTGTAAAAGTTATTGGTTGAAATCTTGATTTAAGCAGTTGCCATGTATGTTCCTTTTTAACAGTTGAATTAACTAAGCCTCTCTTTTTCTTCTTTTGAAACTGAAATTCTATATTCAACCTCAGAGACAATTAATATGAATCCGTCGACACATGTGACCCGTTGAAGATAAAGCATAACCCAAATCAACCCGTTTAATATGTCAATGGACTGAAATATCCAGTTATTAAAAATCTATAACACTTATGAGTTATAACCTTGGCTTCTAGGATCCATACCACCAGACCTTTAGCATCTAGAGGAAGCATAAATAACATATAATCGACATCTGGCATAAAATATCATTTTGCAATTGGCTGCTATCCTATACGAGGCTGCATTTCACAAAATATACCTTTTAATTATAAGAATGTACAAGAATCAAATACAATGACTCAAATCATAAAACCAAAAACTCATAGGAAAAACTGGATGCAGATTCGTTAAAGTATCTCTGGGTCACCTAAACCACTATCCAATAAGTCCAAGAAATTATACCTTTGATACCTCATAACGTGTATGAGGAGAATATATAGCTAAGGATGACAAAAATACCCGTACTCGATGGAGAAACCCGAAATTCAATATTTTTGGACCGGGTATACGGGTTTGGGACCAGGTATGAGAATGATTTTAGATACAAACCCGATTACCAAGCATGTATACTCGGGAAAAAAAACTGAATTCACATACTCGACCCGTTTAAATTTCAATAACATAATATATATATATATATATATATATATATATATATATATATATATATATATATATATATATATATATATATATATATATACATATATATTTTTTATTAACATATACGTGTATATTTAGTGATAACAAGATCCGGACCGACCCGCGCAACGCGACGGGCCTTTTCGGGTTGGATATTTATAGTTAATGTAGCGATATATATTTACAAGAGCAAAATAGCTACGGTTTGGTTTTCTTGATACATTGCATATATAGTTGTCTGCATTAGTTACATAGATTAGGATGGTTCTACAAAAGATACATTTTCATGGATAGACAAAAGAGGTGGTTTTGTTTAACTGCTTGGTTTCTAGTCCTTCTTCTTTTCGCTTTCTTGGTGTGAGTCTTCAGGAAATAGTGCTCGTTTTGTGCCAGTGTTTGTTTGTGCTTCGTTCTTTTGTGGTATTGGTGTTGCGCATGTTGAGGTTTCCTGTTTTTCGTTTACAAAATGTATTGGAATATGTTAGTTTTTGTTTGGGTTAGATGTGATTTTAAGCACTTTGTTACCTGATGGTGTGCTGCTTCTTCCAGATATTGCTTATGCAGTTCATGTAGTGAGTCAATTTGTGTCTGCTTCTACCGGTCGTGCAGGCGGGAAGTGTTTTTGGAAAATGAATTCTGGGTAGTCAATGTTGTTTTGGTTGAATATGAATTCGAGTTTGTGTGTTGTGCCTTCTAATTGTTTAATTGCGGGTGGTATCTCCTTTTTGTTGTCATGTCCCATGGATGTGACCAGTGTTTTGCAGTCGACTCCTACAAATGGGTTTGCTTTGTCGGAAAAGAACGTCATTGTGGATTCGTTATGACTGCCTAACATAAGTACTATGTTTTATATCACGAGCATTATTTCTTACTCTTAAGAACCAATTCCAATTTATTTTTTATATTTTCTTTAACGACGGAATGCTACCAGGTTGTTAGGTTTTAATGTTTTTCAAAATGCACATCGGTGATACGACAATTAGCATATGGTACTGCCCCCTGAAACTTTTGATGAGAATTTACATATATGCCAACAAACATCGTACAAGTATTTGAATAATTTTTGTAAAAGTGTGTTCCACTTGTTTGCATTTGATTATTTGAGAAAACCGACCCCACACGACGTACAACGTTTAATAGCCAACCACGCAGAAATACATGGTTTCCCGGAAATGTCAGGTAGTCTAGATTGTATGCATTGGGCGTGGAAAAATTGTCTATATAATTACAAAATTATACATAGGGCGTTCATGGATACCCAATAATCATGTTAGAAGTAGTGGCCTCATATGATTTATGGATTTGGAACGCTTACATTGGAACTTCTGGTTCAAACAACGTGCTTACTCCATTCAATTTATTTAACGAGTCATTTTGAGGCACTGCTCCACCGTGTAATTCTTCGAAATGGGTGTAACTTCACTAAGAGTTACTACATAACCGATGGTATATATCCAGATTGAGCGACATTAATTAAATCGTTCAAAAGTCTACGTGACTCCCAAGCAGCAAAATTCAAAAAGTATCATGAATCTGCCCGTAAAGATATCTAAAGGGCATTTGAAGTGCTTCAAAATCGTTGGCAAATCATTAAAAACCCGAGCTGGCAATTCTATATCGAAAGTATCCGAAGAATTATGTTCACTTGTATTATATTGCACAATTTGATCACCGAAGACAACATAAGTGCAATGTGTGGACTTGAGAAGAATTACAGGTCGAGTCGTCCAAGAAGATCAATCGAGGAAAGGGTTGAAGCACACATTCGCATTAATAAAGAATTGCGAGATCCAATTGTTCATCATCTACTACGACAAAAGCTCATTGAACACATGGAATCTTCCGGCTAATTTTCGTGTTCGGCGCAATGTAACACCCTGATTTTTTTTTAAACACAGCGGAAGACTTAATTCACATAAATACCCTTAGTTAATTACAAACATGATTATCACAAATCATTAGCTAGTTACTTATTACAAACCACCGGTGTTACGTTAAACAACTAGTTACATATTTATAAAATTTAAGACATCAGAGTTCGTCTTGTCAAACATATCGTCAACCCGACGCCCGTCCCTACCAGCACTAATATCCAAAACCTGCAAGGGAGGAGGTGAGGGGGGTTAGCACGAGGCTAAGTGAATGGAATCATCTAACAGATCTAGCATACAGTACCAACTTGTACAACCACAACAACTGCAACAATCAATAACAGGCAGCTGACAACTAATAACTAGTAACTATCAACTGGCAACAATCAACTAGCAACTATGCTCCAACTAGAGACTCGGCGGCTTGTACGAGTACACGAACACTAGCTGATCAGTCTAGCATCTACCAAAAGTCCTTACTACTGAATCCCCAGTATAGTAAATCCACACACAGGTGATGCGTCATTCAGCACTATACTCAACAAACAGTAGCCAACTGGACCCAACCACAAAAAGGTTGACCTCTCTGAGCTGAACCTAACAACAATAGGTTCCAACAAGCAACTACAACTTGTGCACACAACTGTTAAGCAACTACCACTACGAACAACTGTCCCTACGACTAGCATGGCAACTCTACGATGATCATTATTACAACATATCTACTAAGCATAGCAACTATAACAGTATAACATAGTAGCACAACTTGCTACTCTATACTACACCCGGAGATAATCCCACTCACCAATTACCAGCAACTGCTCAGTTATCTTACTTCTGAGCTTCTTCCTTGTTCTTATCACCTGAGAACAACACAATGAAGTTAATATACATATCTCAATCAATAGTATAATCAAATCATACTATAAACTAGGTCATAACACCATATATTCATAATTTTATGAGTCTACATCATGACTCCATTCAATAATGGCATACAGGTGCGTGCAAAACACGACATACACACTAAAACTCCTTTTCTGACCCAAAAACAGTTTGATCTAGTTTCTTAAAAGTTCACCATTGAAAAGTATTCTTTATTACGATTCTAACGATAGTTTATTCATCAAAAACGGAGTTACGTTTTGAAAGTTACGCCCGTTTCAATTTCATAAAAGGTGCTGTAGCAAATAGTGGCACTGTAGCAACTCGGTACTGTAGCAAATAGTGACACTGTAGCAGCACGGTACTGTAGCAAATAGTACCACTGCAGCAACTCGGGGGTACTGTAGCAAATAGTGACACTGTAGCAACTCGGTACTGTAGCAAACAGTGACACTGTAGCAACTCGGGTACTGTAGCAAATATTGTAGCAAAATACTGTAGCAAAATACTGTAGCAACTGGTTTCGAACAAGTTCGCTGATTTCGAAAATTTTTCGCCCAGAAACTCGATTTTTGAGCGATTTTGATCAAATTTTAAGCACATGGAAGCTACTAAACATATATACAACCTATTTCTAACATCAATTAAGCATAACAAACACCAAACATGAAGATTCAAGCTTAAAATCACACTTTTTATTCAAGAACACAAAACCCATTTAATCAAGAATCAAAGCAAGGATTCAAGTAAACAAACCTGATTAGATGATCACTAAGAAGTAACAATTCAATCCTTAAAGCTTCTTGATCCAATTTCACACTTGAATTAGATTAGGGTTTGAGAGTGATAATTGTTAGGTACGGAGTACTTGATTTATTTTTGGGAAAATGGAAGAATAGTCTGGAAATAGGCTTATATATGGGTTAAAAAACCCATACCCCATAACACACGGGTATTTATCAGTTATCTGATATCTTTCGTACTTCGTTAGGAGGCCTTAACGGAGTCCAAATTCAACAAACGAACCTGTTCTGTGACCCTTGTCACAAACTGGTCTCAACTAAACAACCAAATAATTATAAACATATAATTATAAAAATCACTAATTACGCCCTACCCCACAGTACAATGGTCATTTCATCTAGGCCCAAAATGCGGGTGTTACAAATCTACCCTCCTTAAAAGAGATTCCGTCCTTGGAATCGGGTCAACTATGGTCAACAAACCCAAAAATTGTTACTCGCACCGCCAAAACACACGGCTAACTTTATCGATCTTATCCCCGATACCGACAATATCCACCACAATTGCATAGGGAAATGAGATTCCTGACGTCAATACACTCCCGATACCAATTAACTTGTCACAATCTCCGTCGATCAACGTCCATTAATCCACTTAAGCCCACAAATTACACGATCAAGTCAAATAATCAGAGTCAAATTCGTGTTTCTTCGCCATTCCGTATCATAAATTTCACGATCTGTCATCCAATTCAACTCTTTATACAGTCCACTTTTCCCAATTATCCAAAGCTTAGGCAATAGAATTAGTCATCATGCTAAAATCTATATCTAGGTCCACGAAATTGTCTCGTAAGTCATCAGAACTTCACAGGTTATTCGTCTCATATCCAGTCACATCACAATCCAATATAGCATATGAAATGTCCCGTTCAAAATGATTATAAATGTTCCATATTAATTGATTTCATTGCGAGGTTTTGACCTCTATATGAGACGTTTTTCAAAGACTGCATTCATTTTTAAAACAACCATAACCTTTATTTTATCAATAAAGGTTTTAAAAGCATTACGTAGATTATCAAATAATGATAATCTAAAATATACTGTTTACACACGACCATTACATAATGGTTTATATTACATCGACATATGTTTCTTGAATACAGTTTTTACACAATATCATACAAATATGGACTCCAAATCTTGTCCTTATTTTAGTATGCAACAGCGGAAGCTCTTAGTATTCACCTGAGAATAAACATGCTTTAAACGTCAATAAAAATGTTGGTGAGTTATAGGTTTAACCTATATATATCAAATCGTAACAATAGACCATAAGATTTCATATTTCAATACACATCCCATACATAGAGATAAAAATCATTCATATGGTGAACACCTTGTCACGACCCTACTTTTTCCGTTATCTTTTTCCGTTAATTATTTAACGACCGTTAACTGTTAGTGTGCCACGTCATTTCCATGACCTATATTATTATTTTTGTAATAATATATATATAATAATTATTATGTGTTATGTGGATATATGTATTCATATTTTAAATTATACGTTTCTACGTTCCGCGGATTTCCATCCGGCGAATCTTTTCGGTTTTTAAACCAACGGTCGAGCTTTCGGGATTTTTAAATCCTAAATATTTTAAATATGATATTTTAAGGTCATATTATTAGTAGGTGTATTTATATTTATTTTTCGTCGCGCGTTCGTTATCTTTCCGGATTTTTAATCGCGTAAGCGTGTTTTCGCGTTTCGGGTTTCGTTCGGGCTTTCGGGCCATCAGGAAATCCACATTTAACAAAGATGGGCCAAGTGGGACCCACCCCACTCAACCCATCGGCCGAATCAATGGGAGGGAGTAATACTCCCTTGATTTTTCATTTTGTAATTATTTTGTAATTCATCAAAAATACCAAAAACCTAAATTCTATTTTTTTTTCTCTCAAACCCTCTCCCCCCCTCTCCCTTGTGCCGTCACCATCCACCACCAACATCACCATCATCATCTAAAATTGTAACTTGGATCAAGGATTGAATAGCATACACGCGTTCCTCTCTTCGTTCTCTACGCGATCATATACTTTGATTCTCGATTAGGGTATAAACCCTAACCCTAGAACTTTCCATATTTATTTATATTTCTGTATTTTGATGTTATATGATTAGTATGATATGTATAAGTTGTTGTAATGTTGTTTGAATGCGTAGAATTACTCGTTTGCGTACAATTTCGGTTTGTAAATTTTGGACAGCAGCATAAAACGTATATTCTGACTTTGTAACTGATATGAATGTTAAAATAAAGTACATAAATGAGTTCCTCTCATCAAGACATTAATTTTAGACTCCGGATTCATGTCGTTTCGATTCCCGGAGCCCTAAATATGCTTAATTTGGTTTTTGATTGAAATTGAAAGGTGTTCTTGGCATGAACAAGGTTGGGTCCGACTTTGTGACCATCCTTGGTGTCTTTAAGGTGTCTCATTTGGTTAGGACTGATGGTGGGACGAATATTCATGTTCGGGTCACCTAAATCCGAGCCACGGTTCACCCGTTTTGCCCGAATTACTGTTTTGAGTAAAATGATTTCCCAATTGAAGTCATGGCTGATATGCACGACTTAGGGACTGTTCTTGGAGTGTTCTTGAGTTCATAAATGTGTCGAGTGGTTTGAGTAGGTGAAGTTACATATGTGGCTTGCCCGAAACCGACACCCGGGGCTCAAGATACGACCCGGCGAACTTTTAAATTTATACTTATGGTTAATGATTAAACTTATGATAAAATTTATGGAATTCATTATTAATTAATTACTTAAGATAAAAGAAGTAATTATTATTATTTAAAACTTATGATATAAATATTTATTATATCATTTAATTATTAATTATAATTTCATTAACATTTTAATTAGACTTATGATTAATAATACTTTTATTATTAAAGGAAAATACTTATGATAAGTATTAAATTTTGTTTTTGAGAAATTATTAAAAGACTTATAATAAATATTAAATAATTATTTAATTATTATAAGACTTAATTATTATTTAATTATGACTTAATTATTAAATACTTATGATTTAATAATTTTAATTAGAAACTTATGATATGATTAATAATTCTTTATTAATTAATAATACTTATGATATGATTTAAAATTTATTATAAATTAATAATATTTATATTATGATTGACATTTAATTAATTAATTAAATACTTATGTTATACTAATTATAACATTTCAACTTATATTAACTTTAATAATTCATTTTATTTAATTAAACTTATGTTAAGACATTATTATACACATTTGACTTTAAATAACATTATAACCTATGTTATTATTATAACTTACACTTTTAAAATTAATGTTGACTAGGTTTGACCAAGGTTGACTTTTGAGTTGACTTTCGGTTGACTTTGACTTTCAGTTGACTTCTGTTGACTTTCTAAATAAGGAAACTTTCCTAACTTCAAAACTTTCTAAAAATAGAACTTTCTAAATTTGGAAACTTTCCAAAAATAGAAACTTTCCAAAAATAGAAACTTTCCTAAAATAGAAAACTTTCCAAAAATGGAAACCTGCTAAAAATAGAAACTTTCTAAAAATAGAAAGCGTGTGTCCTTATGCTGTTCCAATCAAACCGATGCTTGCTGAGTAATGTTCTATGCCTACTTGCAACATGTACAATAGCTATCATACTAAGACTTGGCCTAAGTTAGTTATTTATTTCGACCTGCTTTATTTATAGGTCGACGTTGTGATCTTTCTTGATCACTTTACTTTACGTGCTGTTCGCTTGTTTGTGAGATTTCTTCAGTTGCTATTTAAGGTGAGTTATAGTCCCGTTTTTACATACTTTTCAAAGTATATTTTTGGGATGTGATTACATGCAGATTTTTATTTACGTTTAGACACAAGTAACAGTTAAATTTAATTATTCATTGTGAGTTGGACAAAAATATTCCCTAGTCTGGTAACTGTAATCATTGGTTTCTACCGGTGAACGCGAATCCTACGGATAGATCTATCGGGTTTGACAACCCCATTTCGAGCTAGTCGCGCTAGCAATTTATAATCGGAATGTTTAGTACTTCTTAATTTGTTGTAGATACACTGTCCAAGTGTATATTTTTTTTTATTGTGTTTGGCAAGGGTAAATAAAGGGTTAAGTGGTTACCAGGTGGCTCATTGATAATGGAATAATGTTTAATGTTTTCTAACATTTTTAAATCTTGTGGTCTAAAGTTTACTTATTTATTTAAACCTATAATTCACTCAACCTTTGTGTTGACAGTTTACTTGCATGTTTTCACAGGTACTTGAGTTATTTGATGCTTCCGCTGTCGTTAGAAGAGTCTGCATGCATTTGGGCAGATTTTATGAAACAATTTATGAAACTTAAGTTTGCATTCTATTTTGGATAATTTAAATTGTGGGATTGTTGGCAATGTTTTGTGTCAACTTTTGGTTTCATATTATGGTTGGTTGGTTTTCAAACTACTTAATTTGGTTTGTTTCCTTTTTGGGCAACATTTTGAAATAAAAGAATGCAACTTTGTTTATTTAATTCATTTAAGTCCGATCAAGCTATGGGACCAACTGACGGATCCGTTAAGTGTTTTGACGGGGTCGTCACATGTGGTATCAGAGCGCTGGTTGTAGGGAACTAGGCGGTCTTAATGTGGTCAACCCGTGGTTATTAGGGTGCATTAGAGTCTAGTCTACAGCCCGACCATTTTGCTATAGCATTATTATGCATTTCATTTCGTATAAGTTATATTATTAGCTTTCATATCTTTTGGTATATGGTTTGCGGTTTTGCTGTTTGCAGATGTCGACTTCGAGCGATAACTCTGTTGCTGCTCCTGCTCCACCGTCTCCTGCTAGACGTCGTGCTAATCAACCGGAGATCGATGATCCTGTTCATTACTATTTTTCTACCATTACTCATATGAACCGGGCTTATAATGAGGTGACACGTATTAACGCCCTTAGTGATTGTTTGCGCACCTTGCCACATAATGAAGTTATGGACGAGATCCGTGCCGACATGGGTAACTTTATCACTTTCAAGCATAGGGTTGAGGATGCGAACCGCAAGCGTGATCGAGAAGTTAATGCTAAGTTCGAGGCTCTCGAGAGCACTGTTCGTGTGTTGAAGGAAGAGTTGGATGTTGTGAAAGGGAAGTTGCGTAAGTATGAGGATCCTGCTGAGACTCATGCTGGACCAGCTTATCACACCCGCTCTAAGCGAATGTGATGTGATTATTCATATTGATTATCTATTTCATCAGACTTAATGTCCTTTTTATACATACATTTTGGGTTATGTACGGCGTTTTGCCGAGGATTTTATTAAGATTTTGTTATGGGATATTTTTCATTATGTATGGATGGTTATTTTTATGACATCTATTATCATTATCATGTTTTATTTCTGATGTTGTGGCTCTTGGCATGTTATATTATGCGTAATATATGTTCATGTATGTTAGGTGCTATGTATGTTGTATGATGTTATCATAAAATATGTATGCATGTGATGGTTATTTCTATAACAATCATAACTGTCATGTTATTACTCATAGTGTTAGTTGACTAATATCTTAATGGTTAGTCTTTTCGTGTTTTGATCTATTCCTTTATGACACTAGTATTATTCTTGGTACTAACGGATGTGTTATTCTATTTTGAAGATCATGCCTCCAAGAGAGCCCACTGAAGCGCGTATGCAACGCCTGATCAATGAAGGAATTGCTGCTGCTATGGCAGCAAATGCTAATGTTAACGCCAATGCGAACAACAACGTGGGATGCTCCCACAAAACTTTTATGGCTGGCCGACCTCAAGAATTCAGTGGTACGGAAGGACCAATAGGGCTTACTCGTTGGTTCGAGAAAATCGAATCTATTTTCAGGGTCAGTCGAGTTCATGAAGAGGACAAAGTTAGTTTCGCTAGTTGCACTCTCAAGGATAGTGCCTTGACATGGTGGAACAATCTGGTTAGTAGTTTGGGAAGCGATGTAGCTTATGGTTTGGCCTGGAATGATTTTAAGGAAAGATTGATCACCCGCTATAGACCTCGGGGTGAGCTTAAGAAGCTGGAGGTTGAGCTCAAGAATTTGAAAATGCATGGCACCGAGTTAGATGCCTATGAACGAAGGTTTTTCGAGTTAACTTTACTGTGTCCTAGGGTTTATGCGGATGAGGACCGCAAAATTGAGGCTTACATTGATGGTTTGTCCGAGAAGATTGAACACGGGGTTGAGTCCAGTGAACCCCAGACTATTGAGGCAGCTATGACTATGGCCCACAAACTTAATGACAAGGTGTTGAGAAGAAGCAAGACTACAGTTGTTGAAAGTAGTGAGGAGGTTGTCAAGAAGGCTGATAATGGGAAACGAAAGTGGGATAACAACCGCAATCAAAACCAAAATCAGCAGAAGAAACAGGATACCTCAGGTGCTAACAACAGAAATCAGCGTGTGTGTCCTCGTTGCTATAAAGTTCATGATGGTTACTGCACAGTTACTTGTAAGAGGTGCTCTAAGCAAGGGCACATTGCTAAAGATTGTACAGTGCTTTTGCCGGGGTCTGCTACTCCCGCGACTGGTGGTAATAATAATAATGTTGGTAATAGAGGTGGTAACGGTAACGGTAATGGGAAATCGAATAATGGAGGTAATCCAAGGGTTTGTTATGAGTGTGGGAAGCCGGGGCATTTCCGAGATGCTTGTCCCAACAAGAAGACTGCAGAGACTGCACGCGGCCGAGCGTTCAACATTAATGCTAAGGATGCGGAGGAAGATCCTAAGCTTGTTACTGGTACGTTCTCAGTCAACGATTTATCAGTTTATGTTCTATTTGATTCAGGGGCTGATTTAAGTTTCGTGTCGAGTAAATTAAGTCCGAGAATCAAAACGCCGTTAACTCTCTTAGACAATACTTATGTTATTGAAGTAGCTAATGGTAAGGAACTTACTGCTAAGAATGTACATCGTAAGTGTAACATTAATCTGGGTGGTAGGGATTTCGAGATAGATTTGATACCGATTGAACTTGGTAGTTTTGATATTGTTATTGGTATGGATTGGTTGTCCGCGAACCGTGCCGAGATCGTCTGTTATGATAAGGCTATTCGTATTACCGATGTGATTGGAGAGCCACTGATGGTCTTTGGAGATAAGAAATGCACACAGTTAAACCTTATTAGCTGTATGAAAGTTCGTAAACATCTCCGTAAGGGCTGTCATGCTATCCTTGCTCATGTTGTTGATCCTAGTAAGGAAGTAAAGAACGTTGATGACGTTCATATTGTTAGGGATTTTCCCGAGGTGTTTCCCGATGACTTACCTGGCCTTCCGCCGCAACGCGCGGTAGAATTTCAAATTGATCTTGTTCCCGGTGCTGCTCCTGTAGCACGTGCTCCTTATCGTCTTGCGCCTTCTGAACTTCAAGAATTGTCAAGTCAACTCCGTGAGTTGTTAGACAAGGGTTTTATTCGTCCTAGTTCGTCCCCTTGGGGAGCTCCTGTTCTGTTTGTTAAGAAGAAGGATGGTTCTTTTCGTTTATGCATTGATTATCGTGAACTGAATAAGCTCACTGTTAAAAATCGTTATCCTCTTCCGAGAATTGATGATCTGTTCGATCAGCTTCAGGGTTCTTCTGTTTATTCAAAAATTGATCTTCGTTCTGGCTATCATCAGTTGCGTGTTAAAGAATCTGATGTTTCAAAAACTGCTTTTCGCACCCGTTACGGTCACTTTGAATTTCTTGTTATGCCGTTCGGATTGACAAATGCACCTGCTGTGTTCATGGACCTCATGAACCGTGTGTGTAGACCCTATCTGGACAAGTTCGTTATTGTTTTCATCGACGACATTCTTATCTATTCTAGGAATGATGAAGAGCACGAAGAACACTTGAGGTTAGTGCTTGATTTGTTAAAGAAAGAAGAGTTGTACGCTAAGTTCTCTAAGTGTGCTTTTTGGTTAAGAGAAGTTCAGTTCCTTGGTCACATTGTTAGCAAACAAGGAATACAGGTTGATCCTGCTAAAGTTGAGGCGATTGAAAAGTGGGAAACCCCGAAAACTCCTACTCAAATTCGTCAGTTCTTAGGATTGGCAGGTTACTATCGAAGGTTCATCCAGGATTTCTCTCGTATAGCGAAACCTCTGACTGCTTTAACGCATAAAGGGAAGAAGTATGAGTGGAAGGATGAACAGGAGAATGCTTTTCAGATTTTGAAGAAGAAACTGACTACCGCTCCGATATTGTCTCTACCGGAGGGTAATGATGATTTTGTTGTTTATTGTGACGCATCACGACAAGGCTATGGTTGCGTTTTGATGCAACGAAAGAAGGTTATTGCGTACGCATCACGTCAGTTGAAGATTCACGAGCAGAACTATACAACTCATGATTTAGAGTTGGGGGCTGTTGTTTTTGCACTTAAGATTTGGAGACATTATTTGTATGGGGTCAAGAGTACTGTGTACACAGATCACAAAAGTCTTCAACATATCCTCGATCAGAAACAGTTGAACATGAGACAACGAAGATGGATTGAGACGTTGAATGATTACGATTGTGACCTTTTGTATCACCCGGGTAAGGCCAATGTTGTGGCTGATGCATTGAGTCGTAAAGAAAGGACTGAACCTCGCAGGGTTAGGGCCTTGAATATGACAGTTAGATCAAACCTCGCAAGGCAGATTCTTGAGGCACAACAAGAAGCCTTAAAGGAAGAGAATTTTGTGAAAGAGAACGTAAGAGGTATGGCTAAGAAATTTGAGATTCGAGCAGATGGTACTAGGTACTTTGTAGGACGTCTTTGGGTTCCGAAGTTTGGTGAACTGCGACAACTTGTTTTGGATGAGGCTCACAAGTCTAGGTACTCTATTCATCCTGGTTCAGGGAAGATGTACCATGATCTTAAGGAGCTGTATTGGTGGCCAAATTTGAAAGGTGATGTGGCTACGTATGTGGCTAAGTGTTTGACCTGTTCTAAGGTCAAAGCTGAACATCAAAAACCGTCTGGACTGTTGGTACAACCAGAAATTCCCGAGTGGAAGTGGGAAGGTATCACTATGGATTTTATCACTAAGTTACCAAGAGTTTCGGGTGGCTACGATGCGATTTGGGTGATTGTAGATCGACTCACTAAGTCGGCTCACTTTTTGCCGATTAGGGAAACCGATTCCATGGAGAAACTCACCCGTTTATATTTGAAAGAGATTGTTTCGAGGCATGGTGTTCCCGTTTCTATAATTTCCGACAGAGATAGTCGATTTGTATCGAGATTTTGGCAATCGTTGCAAGAAGCCTTGGGCACTAGATTGGATATGAGCACCGCTTATCATCCTCAAACGGATGGTCAAAGTGAGAGGACCATTCAGACATTAGAAGATATGTTGCGAGCTTGTGTGATTGATTTTGGAAATGGGTGGGATAAGTATTTGCCGTTAGCTGAGTTTTCTTATAACAACAGCTACCACGCAAGTATTAAAGCCGCACCGTTTGAAGCTTTGTACGGTAGGAAATGTAGATCTCCTATTTGTTGGAATGAGGTTGGGGATGCTCAACTTACAGGTCCAGAGATTATTCACGAGACTACTGAGAAGATTGTTCAAATTAAAGAAAGGTTGAGAACTGCTAGAAGTCGGCAAAAGAGTTATGCCGACAAAGGAAGGAAAGATGTTGAATTTCAAGTTGGTGATCGTGTTATGTTAAAAGTTTCGCCTTGGAAGGGTGTTATTCGTTTTGGTAAAAGAGGGAAGTTAAGTCCTCGTTTCGTGGGACCGTTTGAGATCATTGAAAGAGTTGGACCGGTGGCTTATCGTTTGAAGTTGCCACAAGAACTCAATGCTGTTCACGATGTTTTCCATATTTCGAACTTAAAGAAGTGTTTGGCTGAATTTGATCAGACTATTCCTTTGGAGGAACTTCAAGTTGACAAGCAATTGCATTTTATTGAGGAGCCAGTTGAGATCATGGACCGAGAGGTTAAGACTCTTAAACAGAGCAGAATTCCTATTGTTCGGGTCCGATGGAACGCTAGACGCGGTCCCGAGTTCACTTGGGAGCGTGAAGACTAAATGAAGCAGAAGTATCCGCATTTGTTCTCAGATGCCGAGTCAACCCCTGCGCCTGCTTAAATTTCGGGACGAAATTTCCGTAACGGGGAGGTACTGTCACGACCCTACTTTTTCCGTTATCTTTTTCCGTTAATTATTTAACGACCGTTAACTGTTAGTGTGCCACGTCATTTCCATGACCTATATTATTATTTTTGTAATAATATATATATAATAATTATTATGTGTTATGTGGATATATGTATTCATATTTTAAATTATACGTTTCTACGTTCCGCGGATTTCCATCCGGCGAATCTTTTCGGTTTTTAAACCAACGGTCGAGCTTTCGGGATTTTTAAATCCTAAATATTTTAAATATGATATTTTAAGGTCATATTATTAGTAGGTGTATTTATATTTATTTTTCGTCGCGCGTTCGTTATCTTTCCGGATTTTTAATCGCGTAAGCGTGTTTTCGCGTTTCGGGTTTCGTTCGGGCTTTCGGGCCATCAGGAAATCCACATTTAACAAAGATGGGCCAAGTGGGACCCACCCCACTCAACCCATCGGCCGAATCAATGGGAGGGAGTAATACTCCCTTGATTTTTCATTTTGTAATTATTTTGTAATTCATCAAAAATACCAAAAACCTAAATTCTATTTTTTTTTCTCTCAAACCCTCTCCCCCCCTCTCCCTTGTGCCGTCACCATCCACCACCAACATCACCATCATCATCTAAAATTGTAACTTGGATCAAGGATTGAATAGCATACACGCGTTCCTCTCTTCGTTCTCTACGCGATCATATACTTTGATTCTCGATTAGGGTATAAACCCTAACCCTAGAACTTTCCATATTTATTTATATTTCTGTATTTTGATGTTATATGATTAGTATGATATGTATAAGTTGTTGTAATGTTGTTTGAATGCGTAGAATTACTCGTTTGCGTACGATTTCGGTTTGTAAATTTTGGACAGCAGCATAAAACGTATATTCTGACTTTGTAACTGATATGAATGTTAAAATAAAGTACATAAATGAGTTCCTCTCATCAAGACATTAATTTTAGACTCCGGATTCATGTCGTTTCGATTCCCGGAGCCCTAAATATGCTTAATTTGGTTTTTGATTGAAATTGAAAGGTGTTCTTGGCATGAACAAGGTTGGGTCCGACTTTGTGACCATCCTTGGTGTCTTTAGGGTGTCTCATTTGGTTAGGACTGATGGTGGGACGAATATTCATGTTCGGGTCACCTAAATCCGAGCCACGGTTCACCCGTTTTGCCCGAATTACTGTTTTGAGTAAAATGATTTCCCAATTGAAGTCATGGCTGATATGCACGACTTAGGGACTGTTCTTGGAGTGTTCTTGAGTTCATAAATGTGTCGAGTGGTTTGAGTAGGTGAAGTTACATATGTGGCTTGCCCGAAACCGACACCCGGGGCTCAAGATACGACCCGGCGAACTTTTAAATTTATACTTATGGTTAATGATTAAACTTATGATAAAATTTATGGAATTCATTATTAATTAATTACTTAAGATAAAAGAAGTAATTATTATTATTTAAAACTTATGATATAAATATTTATTATATCATTTAATTATTAATTATAATTTCATTAACATTTTAATTAGACTTATGATTAATAATACTTTTATTATTAAAGGAAAATACTTATGATAAGTATTAAATTTTGTTTTTGAGAAATTATTAAAAGACTTATAATAAATATTAAATAATTATTTAATTATTATAAGACTTAATTATTATTTAATTATGACTTAATTATTAAATACTTATGATTTAATAATTTTAATTAGAAACTTATGATATGATTAATAATTCTTTATTAATTAATAATACTTATGATATGATTTAAAATTTATTATAAATTAATAATATTTATATTATGATTGACATTTAATTAATTAATTAAATACTTATGTTATACTAATTATAACATTTCAACTTATATTAACTTTAATAATTCATTTTATTTAATTAAACTTATGTTAAGACATTATTATACACATTTGACTTTAAATAACATTATAACCTATGTTATTATTATAACTTACACTTTTAAAATTAATGTTGACTAGGTTTGACCAAGGTTGACTTTTGAGTTGACTTTCGGTTGACTTTGACTTTCAGTTGACTTCTGTTGACTTTCTAAATAAGGAAACTTTCCTAACTTCAAAACTTTCTAAAAATAGAACTTTCTAAATTTGGAAACTTTCCAAAAATAGAAACTTTCCAAAAATAGAAACTTTCCAAAAATAGAAACTTTCCTAAAATAGAAAACTTTCCAAAAATGGAAACCTGCTAAAAATAGAAACTTTCTAAAAATAGAAAGCGTGTGTCCTTATGCTGTTCCAATCAAACCGATGCTTGCTGAGTAATGTTCTATGCCTACTTGCAACATGTACAATAGCTATCATACTAAGACTTGGCCTAAGTTAGTTATTTATTTCGACCTGCTTTATTTATAGGTCGGCGTTGTGATCTTTCTTGATCACTTTACTTTACGTGCTGTTCGCTTGTTTGTGAGATTTCTTCAGTTGCTATTTAAGGTGAGTTATAGTCCCGTTTTTACATACTTTTCAAAGTATATTTTTGGGATGTGATTACATGCAGATTTTTATTTACGTTTAGACACAAGTAACAGTTAAATTTAATTATTCATTGTGAGTTGGACAAAAATATTCCCTAGTCTGGTAACTGTAATCATTGGTTTCTACCGGTGAACGCGAATCCTACGGATAGATCTATCGGGTTTGACAACCCCATTTCGAGCTAGTCGCGCTAGCAATTTATAATCGGAATGTTTAGTACTTCGTAATTTGTTGTAGATACACTGTCCAAGTGTATATTTTTTTTTATTGTGTTTGGCAAGGGTAAATAAAGGGTTAAGTGGTTACCAGGTGGCTCATTGATAATGGAATAATGTTTAATATTTTCTAACATTTTTAAATCTTGTGGTCTAAAGTTTACTTATTTATTTAAACCTATAATTCACTCAACCTTTGTGTTGACAGTTTACTTGCATGTTTTCACAGGTACTTGAGTTATTTGATGCTTCCGCTGTCGTTAGAAGAGTCTGCATGCATTTGGGCAGATTTTATGAAACAATTTATGAAACTTAAGTTTGCATTCTATTTTGGATAATTTAAATTGTGGGATTGTTGGCAATGTTTTGTGTCAACTTTTGGTTTCATATTATGGTTGGTTGGTTTTCAAACTACTTAATTTGGTTTGTTTCCTTTTTGGGCAACATTTTGAAATAAAAGAATGCAACTTTGTTTATTTAATTCATTTAAGTCCGATCAAGCTATGGGACCAACTGACGGATCCGTTAAGTGTTTTGACGGGGTCGTCACACACCTGGTAACCGACATTAACAAGATGCATATATAAGAATATCCCCATCATTCCGGGACACCCTTCGGATATGATATAAATTTCGAAGTACTAAAGCATCCGGTACTTTGGATGGGGTTTGTTAGGCCCGATAGATCTATCTTTAGGATTCGCGTCAATTAGGGTGTCTGTTCCCTAATTCTTAGATTACCAGACTTTAATAAAAAGGGGCATATTCGATTTCGATAATTCAACCATAGAATGTAGTTTCACGTACTTGTGTCTATTTTGTAAATCATTTATAAAACCTGCATGTATTCTCATCCCAAAAATATTAGATTTTAAAAGTGAGACTATAACTCACTTTCACCAAATATCACTTCGTCGAGAATTTGACTTGGCCACGGGTTGATTCACGAACCTATAACAATATATACATATATCAAAATATGATCGAAATATATTCACAATATTTTCTTTATTACGTGTTGATGATTTTTAGTTGTCCAGTTAGCGGTCCGATGTTAGAAGTCCACAATTGATCGTACATGAATAAATTAATATATATATCTTGAATCAATCCACGACCCAGTGTATACATATCTCAGTATTGATCACAACTCAAACTATATATATTTTGGAATCAACCTCAACCCTGTATAGCTAACTCCAACATTCACATATAGAGTGTCTATGGTTGTTCCGAAATATATATAGATGTGTCGACATGATAGGTCGAAACATTGTATACGTGTCTATGGTATCTTAAGATTATATAATATACAATACAAGTTGATTAAGTTATGGTTGGAATAGATTTGTTACCAATTTTCACGTAGCTAAAATGTGTAGTTTTTACCAATTTTGTTTTGCTCGCCATTTCTTCGTTTCTAATCCGTTTTGAGTGATTTAAGCGGCCACGGTTTTGTATTGAACTTGAATTTATGAAACTAAACAGAAAAGGTATAGTTTTATAGTCAGAAATACAAGTTACAAGTCATTTTTGAAAGAGGTAGTCATTTCCGTCGAAAGAACGACATCTTGATGACTGTTTTGAAAAACATACTTTCACTTTGAGTTTAACCATGATTTTTAGATATGGTTTCATGTTCATAAGAAAAATCATTTTCCCAGAAGTATAGCTTTTAAATCAAAGTTTTTCATAGTTTTTAATTATCCAAACCAAAACAGCCCCCGGTTGTAACTATGACGGCGTAAATCCGGTTTTATGGTGTTTATCGTGTTTTCGGGTTTTAAATCATTAAGTTAGCATATAATATAGATATAGAACATGTGTATAGTTGATTTTAAAAGTGTAATTAGAAGGATTAACTTTATTTGCGAACAAGTTTAGAATTAACTAAACTATGTTCTAGTGAGTACAAGTTTACCACTTCGAATATGATAGCTTTTCATGTATGAATCGAATGATGTTATGAACATCATTACTACCTTAAGTTCCTTGGATAAACCTACTGGAAAATAGAAAAATGGATCTAGCTTCAACGGATCCTTGGATGGCTCGAAGTTCTTGAAGCAGAATCATGACACGAAAACAAGTTCAAGTAAGATCATCACTCGAAATAAGATTGTTATAGTTATAGAAATTGAACCAAAGTTTGAATATGAGTATTACCTTATATTAGAAAGATATCTTACTGTAAATAAGAAAGATTTCTTGAGGTTGGATGATCACTCTACAAGATTGGAAGTAAGCTAGCAACTTGGAAGTATTCTTGATTTTATGAAACTAGAACTTGTAGAATTTATGAAGAATACTTAGAACTTGAAGATAGAACTTGAGAGAGATCAATTAGATGAAGAAAATTGAAGAATGAAAGTGTTTTTAGGTGTTTTTGGTCGTTGGTGTATGGATTAGATATAAAGGATATGTAATTTTGTTTTCATGTAAATAAGTCATGAATGATTACTCATATTTTTGTAATTTTATGAGATATTTCATGCTAGTTTCCAAATGATGGTTCCCACATGTGTTAGGTGACTCACATGGGCTGCTAAGATCTGATCATTGGAGTGTATATACCAATAGTACATACATCTAAAAGCTGTGTATTGTACAAGTACGAATACGGGTGCATACGAGTAGAATTGTTGATGAAACTGAACGAGGATGTAATTGTAAGCATTTTTGTTAAGTAGAAGTATTTTGATAAGTGTCTTGAAGTCTTTCAAAAGTGTATGAATACATATTAAAACACTACATGTATATACATTTTAACTGAGTCGTTAAGTCATCGTTAGTCGTTACATGTAAGTGTTGTTTTGAAACCTTTAGGTTAACGATCTTGTTAAATTTTGTTAACCCAATGTTTATAATATCAAATGAGATTTTAAATTATTATATTATCATGATATTATGATGTATGAATATCTCTTAATATGATATATATACATTAAATGTCGTTACAACGATAATCGTTACATATATGTCTCGTTTCAAAATCATTAAGTTAGTAGTCTTGCTTTTACATATGTAGTTCATTGTTAATATACTTCATGATATGTTTACTTATCATAATATCATGTTAACTATATATATAACCATATATATGTCATCATATAGTTTTTACAAGTTTTAACGTTCGTGAATCACCGGTCAACTTGAGTGGTCAATTGTCTATATGAAACCTATTTCAATTAATCAAGTCTTAACAAGTTTGATTGCTTAACATGTTGGAAACACTTAATCATGTAAATAACAATTTCATTTAATATATATATAAACATGGAAAAGTTCGGGTCACTACAGCACATGCCGCCTAATTTTCCTTCAGCTTCCCAGAAATTCCGTATGATTTATCACAATATACTTCTGTTGGCCAGACACAAGTATATTATCCTAAATCATACCTTCATTCTGAGTTGCTCGTAACGGAAAAATTCTACTTGTCTCATTCACTAAATTATGTCCAATCAATTTCCTCAATAAGCATCGGTAATTAATTTAACTACTTTATAACTAATCAATCACAATATTTGTCCAATCATAGTTACTCAAACCTTGTCTATCAATCATCCAAATATAATCTATCAACCAGATCATACATCCAACAAGCTTAGGAAATACCGTCATAACAATCATACTCATGCCACTATCCAACAACTTCATGTCGTCCAAAAGTCCACTACACAAATATACTCAACGCATCTCTATCCAAGTCACGGTTCTCAATCCCAAAAAGTCAACCTAAGGGTCACCCTTACCCCACATGGCACAGAAGGGTCGCAACCAAAACATAAACAACATAATGCAACAAAATAAATCTTACACTACTATCAAGATCTACTAATCTACCACACATATATATACACCCAATCATATACATGTATATGACTAAACAATACGACGATTTTGAAGCATACCTGTATTCACATCACATTTAACATCTGCATCTGCAACCATCTGATAAGCTCTTGCTGTTTCCGTAGGTGGATTCTTTCTTTTCTGCCCAACTGGAGAACAAGAAGATCCACCTACTGATCTCGACTGCGCTCCTGGCCCCGGCCCAGAACTTGGTCCTCTTACATACGGACACTGAGCTGACCTATGCCCCACTTGATGACATCTCCAACATACATCCTCTTGGAACGAACACATCCGAATCTCGTGTCCCACAATACCACATCTCAAACATCTTTTGATTGAATCTGAACAAGGACCACTATGAGATGATCTGCAACTATAACACCAAGAATTTTGACTTGACGCTGACCCATTCTGTTCTGACCCACTCTTATGTTTCAACTTAACAGACTTCCTTGACCTAGAGTCCGAATGACTCATCACCTGATCTTGTTGTGACGTCTCATAACCTACTATTATATTCCTTGCTGCTCTGACATCATCCTCTACCATCTTGGCCATAACAAATGCTTGCGATAACGTCGTCGCCATCCTAACCATTGTTCTGTACTCTGGTAAAATTATGTTAACAAAGTGCTGAATTCTGGACTGCTCATCTGGAACCCACTGTTGCACAAACCTTAGTTTATCCATATACTGCTCAATCACCTCATCTATCGTCATCTGAGGTGTCATTTTCATTGCCAGAAATTCTGTCTTAATTCGATTAAGGTCATAAGACGAACAATACTGCTCACAAACTTTACTATAAAATTGTTCCCAAGTAATCATGTTCACTTGCTCTTTTGGTATACTAGAAATAACCGTATCCCACTAAACCATTGCCCTATTCTTCAGCATACGACTAGCATAAATAACCTGCAATTCTGGTTCACACTGACATGCCTCAAAAACCTTTTCTATCTCTGTTAACCAGTTAAGGGTTACTGTTGGGTTGGAACTTCCTGAGTACTCCGGTGGATTACAATTCAGAAACTGTTTGAAGGTATTTTTCTTCGGTTGTTGAAACGTCGGCATCTGATACGGACCACACATCTGATTTGGGAACTGTTGATTAAACTGTGGTGGCATCTGATACTGTTGAGGAAACTGATTATGAGATGGTATCCATTGCTGTTGTTGGAAAGCACTTCCAATTTGCTGATGAATATTTGATTGCACCGGATACTCACTAATCATTTGATTCGGTACACTACCAATTGGATTCACGGTTACCTGACGTTGTTCTAATTCCCGTATTCGATCACGTGCTTCCTTTAACTTACTTTGCAAATCTATTATTTGTTCCTGTGGATCCTCTTCTAACACGTACCCGTATTCATCTGGGGCTCTGAATGTTCCGGGGGCTGACGGACCAGTTGCGTTTCCTGTATTATCTGTCATATCTGCACTACCACAACATCTCACACAAACTCTTAATGGAAAACAGGTTAGTACCTATCAACTAACGTATGTAATCCCTACATTCACTTAACCCGTCCCCTCAGATATGTTTGACACAACACAAGGTTTGGGAACATGACATTCAACACAAAGTACATGCGGCCAAACCTATGCTCTGATACCAAGTTGTAACACCCTAATTTTTTTTTAAAACACAGCAGAAGACTTAATTCACATAAATACCCTTAGTTAATTACAAACATGATTATCACAAATCATTAGCTAGTTACTTATTACAAACCACTGGTGTTACGTTAAAAAACTAGTTACATATTTATAAAATTTAAGACATCAGAGTTCGTCTTGTCAAACATATCGTCAACCCGACGCCCGTCCCTACCATCACTAATATCCAAAACCTGCAAGGGAGGAGGTGAGGGGGGTTAGCACGAGGCTAAGTAAATGGAATCATCTAACAGATCTAGCATACAGTACCAACTTGTACAACCACAGCAACTACAACAATCAATAACAGGCAGCTGACAACTAATAACTAGTAACTATCAACTGTCAACAATCAACTAGAAACTATGCTCCAACTAGAGACTCGGCGGCTTGTACGAGAACACGAACACTAGCTGATCAGTCTAGCGTCTACCGAAAGTCCTTACTACTGAATCCCCAGTATAGTAAATCCACACGCAGGTGATGCGTCATTCAGCACTATACTCAACAAACAGTAGCCAACTTGACCCAACCACAACAAGGTTGACCTCTCTGAGCTAAACCTAACAACAATAGGTTCCAACAGGCAACTACAACTTATGCACACAACTGTTAAGCAACTACCACTACGAACAACTGTCCCTACGACTAGCATGGTAACTCTACGATGATCATTATTACAGCATATCTACTAAGTATAGCAACTATAACAGTATAACATAGTAGCACAACTTGCTACTCTATACTACACCCGGAGATAATCCCACTCACCAATTACCAGCAACTGCTCAGTTATCTTACTTCTGAGCTTCTTCCTTGTTCTTATCACCTGAGAACAACACAACGAAGTCAATATACATATCTCAATCAATAGTATAATTATCATACTATAAACTAGGTCATAACACCATATATTCATAATTTTATGAGTCTACATCATGACTCAATTCAATAATGGCATACAGGTGCGTGCAAAACACGATATACACACTAAAACTCCTTTTTCGACCCAAAAAAAGTTTGATCTAGTTTCTTAAAAGTTCACCATTGAAAAGTATTCTTTATTACGATTCTAACGCTAGTTTATTCATCAAAAACGGAGTTACGTTTTGAAAGTTACGCCCGTTTCAATTTCATAAAAGGTACTGTAGCAAATAGTGGTACTGTAGCAACTCGGGTACTGTAGCAAATAGTGATACTGTAGCAACACGGTACTGTAGCAAATAGTAACGATGTAGCAACTCGGGGGTGATGTAGCAAATAGTGACACTGTAGCAACTCGGTACTGTAGCAAACAGTGACACTGTAGCAACTCGGTAATGTAGCAAAAATTGTAGCAAAATACTGTAGTAAAATACTGTAGCAACTGGTTTCGAACAAGTTCGCTGATTTCGAACATTTTTCTCCCAGAACTCGATTTTTGAGCGATTTTGATCAAATTTTAAGCACATGGAAGCTACTAAACATATATACAACCTATTTCTAACATCAATTAAGTATAACAAACACCAAACATGAAGATTCAAGCTTAAAATCACACTTTTTATTCAAGAACACAAAACCCATTTAATCAAGAATCAAAGTAAGGATTCAAGTAAACAAATCTGATTAGATGATCACTAAGAAGTAACAATTCAACCCTTAAAGCTTCTTGATCCAATTCCACACTTGAATTAGATTGGGGTTTGAGAGTGATAATTGTTAGGTACGGAGTACTTGATTTATTTTTTGGGAAATTGGAAGAATAGTCTGGAAACAGGCTTATATATGGGTTAAAAAACCCATACCCCATAACACACGGGTATTTATCAGTTATCTGATATCTTTCGTACTTCGTTAGGAGGCCTTAACGGAGTCCAAATTCAACAAACGAACCTGTTCTGTGACCCTTGTCACAAACTGGTCTCAATTAAACAACCAAATAATTATAAACATATAATTATAAAAATCACTAATTACGCCCTACCCCAGGGTACAATGGTCATTTCATCTAGGCCCAAAATGCTGGTGTTACACGCAATACATAAGGAGACCTTCCAACACAGCCAAACATGAAGACAAAGTCGAAGATGTAAATGAAGACGAAGACGACAACGAAAACGAAGATGGAGATGAATGTGACGCGTAGATTTATTGTTTTTAATTTATGTTTAAGTTAATGTATTGTTTATATTTTAATGTAATTTCCGAATTAATTGTAACGCTATTTTAATTAATGTATTTTAATTATTTGTTTAATTTGTATTTAAATTTAAATTAATAATTCATAAATTAAATATTAAATATTAAATATAATAATAATAATAATAATAATAATAATAATAATAATAATAATAATAATAATAATAATAATAATTAGGTGGAGTCATGTGATAGTGATGAAGTATGTCATGATTGAGAGTAGCGTGTGTGACGGGGAGAAAATGGATGGAGGAAGCTGATATAGCGTTAATATGACGGTCTAATCTGAAAAGAAGAATGTCATGGTTATGAATGGTAATAGACCCTGATATATTGAAAAATTAGATCCAGGTGTTAATACCATCTGATCGCTCCAAGTTTGCATTTCTATTGATTTCTAACACTACAAAGTTTTTTATTAAATTTGTAACTTAGATAATATATATTACTATATTAACTATTAGACAAAAACTAGTTATCGAATGCTCGCTTCGCGCCGGAGGTTCGATTATCAATGTATTTTATTGTGTTTAGTTTGTAAAATTATTTCGTGGCTAACGATCATGTCGTTAAAACGCAACTCGAGTCGAACTAAAAGGTATAACCCGTCAAAGATTTAAATGTTATTTTACATCTCCTCGTTTCGCTATGGAATTGTCGACTTTTAAAAATTTATCGTAAAATCAATGTGTATGAAAAGTACCTCAAATATTTTTCGTTTTTTAAAAAGCGTCCGTTTTGCCTATAGTTAGTGACATTGTGTTCCTAAAATTATTTCGAGTTTAACGATGTTGCCGAAAAAATTTAACTCGTTGCGAGCGAGAAGATATAACCCGTTGAATATTTGGGTGGAATTTAGTTAATATTTTTTATGAAAATAGTTATTTTACACTTTTACCCCCTGCTTAGGGGGTCGTTTTTTTTTTAAACAAAGTTGGGGGGCTTTATTTGGGAAAAGGAAGGAAAAAGTAAAAAAAAGAAAAAAGAAAAGTAAAAGGACGAAAATGCCCTTGAAACAACCCAACCCGTATTAATAACGGCCCATAAAAATATTTCTTTATAATACATTAATATCATTAACATTTAGGTCCCAATTATGTTTTCAAGACATCTTTAATACAATAGTAAGTTTAATAACTTTAAAACATTTAACACAAGTTTAAATATCCAAACGGGCATACAAAACCGAGCATGGTGATTGGGGATACGCTACCCAATCCTAATCAAATCTAAAAGCGAGATCTCCTAAGCAACCTAGCCAAGATCTCTAATCCTCACGCTTACCCGAGCCGCCATCACGCGAACCTATAAAAATATCAACAACGAGAGGGTAAGCTAACGCTTAGTGAGTGAGAATATACTACATACATATATATGCATAAAATGGACACGCCACACAAATATCAAATAACACATACCGGAGCATCCAGGCATATAGCAAGCTAATCTAAGCATACCGTACAATTGCGATACCACTAGCTACAACATCAATGTAAGTTCACTCACAACGATATGAACAACACTACCAAGCTACACCCGGAGGGCTAGCTACAACACAATAATATCAATAACATAAGGTAATATAATACCCAACGAACCTGCAAACCAAGGTTAACCACTTAACCTTAAACATACGAAAGTTAGCCGGACAACCCGACCCTTAGTGAATTCGCACGACCCGAGATACACCACCTCAACGATAAGATGACCGGACAAACCGAGTCATCATGAACCCTCTCTAACCGAGATTCACAACCTTAACGAGAAGATGACCGAGCAAACTGAGTCATCATGAATCTGCACTAACCCAGATTCATTACCTCTATAATAAGATGACCGAACAAACCGAGTCATCATGAATCCACCCTAACCGAGATCCACTACCTCTATAATAAGATGACCGAACAACCGAGTCATCATGAATCTGCCCTAACCGAGATCCACTACCTCTATAATAAGATGACCGAACAACCGAGTCATCATGAATCCGTATACTCCAAAGATTCACTATCCCAAGGGTGGTGACCCAAAACGCATAAGCGTACACAAAGAATCAATACTCCAAGAGTCCATCATCCACCTATATGTGAAGTGATCTCTATAAACGAGAACCGTTTCACCCGACCCGCACCCATCCTACACATACATATGCACATAGGATATTAACACTCACCTTGAAGTCTTGATGGATGCCAAACCAAAATCCACAAACGCCAATGGAACGTACCTATTCCATTATCCCACAACAAATAACACAATTAGGGTAGATTACAAATCAACCCATTTCGACAACTAGTGCAATTTCGACCCAGTTGCACTTCCAAGCTCAAACAGCGCCCAAACTAACCAATAATGACTAACACAAATGAGAATGGTCCTAATACACCAATTAAACCAAAGCATAGGTGTTAAACACAAATCTTGCCCAATATGACACCTTAACCCTAATTTTGACCCATTTCAATATTAGTCAACCCAAATACACCCAAAGTGGTTCCAACACTTCTATAATCACTAACACTAGTGATTACACACTACTTACAAGCCTTAAACATGGTTAAATCATTAATCAACCCAAAACCCGCCAAGTATCAACAATAACAACTTTCCATAAACCCTCTTCATCATCTAAATGGGTTTTACAACTAACAATCTCAAAACACTAACTTTGAATCTTAAATCAAACAATGAGACTCGGAGTTAGAACTTACCAATACCGCTAAAGTGATGTCGTTGACGAGTGGAACAACTTTAACACTTGAGGTTTGACCTGAAACACTCTTCTTCTTCTCCAAATGGAGCTTTCTCTCACTAAATTGAGTTTCTCACTCTAGGGTTTGATGAAGGAAGTGTTTGATGTGTAAAATGAGGATAAGATGAGCCTTAAATCAGTCTTATGGCTCTAAAACCGGCCATAAGTGAATTTACCAAAACACCCTCAAAAGATTCCATTAAAATGGGTTAAAAATGTCATTACAGCGACATTTGTCGCATTTCGCGACACTTCGTCGCGTTTCGCGATACCAGGACGTGATAAACAATACTTAAACGCGACAAAAGGGGCAGAAATCAAGTATCAAAAGTTGTCGCATTTCAACCATGTTTGTCACGGAACGCGACACACCAGAACGCGACAAACTGCACTCAAACTCGACAATTTATCCGATGTACTCTAATTTCACTTTTAAAACATCCCAAATTCAAACGTGGTCAATGCATTACATCCAAACTATTAAATAATCATTCTTGGACTTCAAATGATGCCCCGAGCGTCATGTTTAGAAAAACGGGGTGTTACAACTCTCCCCCACTTAAATTCGATCACGTCCTCGTGATCCTGGTCACTTAACCAATCCGAACCTACACGCTATGGTTCTAAACAAATGATACAATCCGACTTCCACCACATTACACATTAACCCGAAGATTAATCCATTAACTAAATGCACACTTGCACGCATTCCGAAGCGCGCACTGCACACAACATCCGAAGTCTATAACGATCACTTAGAATACGCGGAATCACCATGTATTCTTCTAACTCCTATAGGCAATTCTTCTCAAATAGTCACCTTTAACCACTAAATCGTCATCCGTTATTTATCAAATTCCACGAATCCGAGCACTAACACTTGCTCAATTCTCATATCCGAGATATCAACCCTAGCGTACCCATACCAAGTACATCGCCAGTAACAACCACATACCAATATGAAGTCAACACTCAACCCGAATGAAGACCAAACAAAAGCGAATCCTTACGGATAACACTTATCACTTATCATCCTTTGTAATGCGCAACACGACCAATACGCAACTATCACAAAATCGTAAGCAAAATACGACTATTGCATCACATTTCACACCAAAATGGCCGAAACAACCCGAGCCTAACATATATGGAGGATGGTCAAAACAACCCATATCTTAATGAATTCGCAATAACCCGAAACTCACCAACCCAACCCACATTCTTACAACAAAATGACCGTACAACCCGAGTCATTGTGAATACGCGCAAACCGATATTCACTACCTCCACCACATAGTATAACCGAGGATGGCAGTGCAAACCGAGCCCTACTGAATCCGAACAACCCGACATTCACTACCTCAAACTATGAATCCAACCAAAAGAGACAATCGTACTACCCGAAATATTGTGAATACGAACAACCCGATATTCACGTCCCAAATCTCAACACATGAATGGTACTCCCATTCCGATAACGTTATACCATACAGATATAACACTACTCCCAAGGTGAAATTAGCGGACCGAATCAACAGCCATTACCCACCAATCATATACGCTCTTTTGGCCTCAAACAACGAGTAGTGCAACATCGCACACTGCTACACTATAGTGAATCCTAACTGAATACACTAACCATTCTCCACATTACCACCTCGGTGATAATTTAAATCCAAAACCGTAAGTACAATTTATTCCAATTCGTACCTTTACCACAATCGACCAACGTAGGTCTCAACACTAGCTCCGAATCCATACGAGCTCCGTCCAATAACCATACACTAGAACATCTTCGTGCGAGAGTTCAAACTCCCCCACTTAGAACTCCGTTCCTTAACCACGTCATCGAGATAGGAGTATCCCGCAAAACCACCATCCACTCATTGTTGACCTAGTCAACGTCTAGTTCGTCTCCGTCTCACCGAGACTCATACAACCATCATACTAAAGAAAAACAAGATCCAACCATCTTGCATCCCATGGTACACACATCACAATACCTTGCTCTATCCTTGAGCATACGAAGGATTTTAACCTTTCCTTAAACACTTCGAACGAAGAGTTTACCACGACTTTACACAACCCTTACTCTTGCAATAATCCAATTGCTATAGCTTGTCAAATTTCCACCTAGTCACTCATGTAGCTAAGGGTTTCTCTCCGGTACCCTAAGTACAATGTAACCGCAACACCATCGGAGTCGAATACCACGCTATTAGGTATGAAAAAGGCACCTAACATTGCATCACATAGACCCCATTACCGACATACATCGAGATCAAACACTCGATCTCAAGGGTTCTATCCACTCGACGAACCTCATGGTTCATCAACTTTAACACAAAAGCGAATACGTGCTTAACAGCCGAACACCAAAGCTCACTAAGGAATGCTTGGTTACGTCAAGCCTTACACCCTTCGCCCATCAATCAACACGTCACCATAAGGTACTTCCATTAGGAACGTCACCCATAACAATAACATGCACAACAAATGCATTTAACAAACCCGAAATCAACGGCACATAATAAGTATTCAAAGGACATATTTATTAAAATGATACGTACCTTGACGTCTCTTTGCGGCATTCGCCGCCGTCAACTCGGGACAATCCGGCTTGCGATGTCCCTCCTTATGACAATAGTAGCACATCCCGTCATCACTTCTCGGCATTGTTCACTCCCATAACTTGTGGCCCCTAACACCACAATTGAAACATCTAGGTGCACTAGAATCCGTTGTGCCTTTACCCCCATTACCCATACTCGCACTTGCATCCTTATTTTTCTTGTTCGAAAACATCGTAGTTTCGGACTTTCGCTTACTATCACCGGAAACACTTGCCTTTGAGATAAACGCCTCAAAACCCTTCGCCATGTCAAACAACTCGTCAAAAGTTCTCACCGGGGTCCCTACTAATTTTCTCTTGCTAGCGGTCGTCCAAGGTTCGGTAAAAGTCTTCTTTCAACATGTGATCATTCCCGACATACTCCGAGCAAAATTGGGTCTTCGATAAGAAAACGGATTTGAGAGTGTTCAATTCCATTGACCCTTGCCTCAAAGCACGCAACTCGTCCTTAATCTTAGAAAGATCGGTGAAGTTCGATACTCCTTGAAAAATTCCGTCTTAAACTCGTCCCATGTGAACTCCATGCATTGTTCCTCTCCATATAGTTAGATTTTCGCATCCAACCACAACTTGGTGTCACCCCTTAACATACTACTACCATACCTCGTCTTCTTATCGAGAGGGCACTCACTAGTACAAAAAGCCCCCTTCATATTGGAAATCCATCGAGCACTCTTTAGTGGGTCTCATGCGCCATCAAAAGTGGGAGGTTGAGCATCCTTGAAATTCTTGTAGTAAAAGTCTCGCCTTCTCACCTTATCCTCGTGAAAAAAAATCTTCACTTATTCTTTGACTAGATCGAATACTTCCTCGTTAATCGAATCTAGGAACATCTTCCTAACGTCCTCTAGAAATTCCGCTTTTTGACGTTTAAAGATAGCCTCAACCTTAGCCGTGAACTTGGAGTCCTCGCCTTGATCATCGTTAACTTGTTTGTTCCTTTTCGTCATTCTAAGAAATGAACTCGGTTAGGAACGCAACACGAATAAATTACATACACCGTCATGATCAATATTCACAATCATATAAATATGCCACCGCTCGTACATCCCATCTAGTTCAATACTTGTTGTACATCACTTGCATGACTTGGCTTGCAACCGTAATAATGGTCGCGAATTATTATTACGCTCACACGCCATGCCGAGCTCATGAATACAACAACCATCTCGCTAGATGTTCAACACAAATCAACATGATTAGTAACAACATAATCAATACATAAATAAACCCTAACCGACCCGTAATCCTACAAGTCCCGCATAATAGCACACACAAAAGTCTAAGTCTAGGCGCCTATCTCAAGTCACCTAAATCCCTTAGACCATGCTCTGATACCACTTGAAACAACCCAACCCGTATTAATAAAGGCCCATAAATTTTTTTCTATATAATACATTAATATCATTAACATTTAGGTCCCAATTATGTTTCCAAGACATCTTCAAAACAATAGTAAGTTTAATAACTTTAAAACATTTAACACAAGTTTAAATATCCAAACGGGCATACAAAACCGAGCATAGTGATTGGGGATACGCTACCCAATCCTAATAAAATCCAAAAGCGAGATCTCCTAAGCAACCTAGCCAAGATCTCTAATCCCCATGCTTACCCGAGCTGCCATCACGCGAACTTATAAAAATATCAACAACGAGAGGGTAAGCTAACGCTTAGTGAGTGAGAATATACTACATACATATATATGCATAAAATGGACAAACCACACAAATATCAAATAACACATACCGAAGCATCCAGGCATATAACAAGCTAATCTAAGCATACCGTACAATTGCGATACCACTAGCTACAACATCAATGTAAGATCACTCACAACGATATGAACAACACTACCAAGCTGCACCGGGAGGGCTAGCTACAACACAACAATATCAATAACATAAGGTAATATAATACCCAACGAATTTGCAACCCAAGGTTAACCACTTACCCTTAAACATACGAAAGTTGGTCGGACAACCCGAGCCTTAGTGAATTCGCACGGCCCAAGATACACTACCTCAACGATAAGATGACCGAATAAACCGAGTCATCATGAACCCGCTCTAACCGAGATTCACAACCTTAACGAGAAGATGACTGAGCAAACTGAGTCATCATGAATCCGCACTAACCGAGATTCATTACCTCTATAATAAGATGACCGAACAAACCGAGTCATCATGAATCCGCCCTAACCGAGATCCACTACCTCTATAATAAGATGACCGAACAACCGAGTCATCATGAATCTGCCCTAACCGAGATCCACTACCTCTATAATAAGATGACCGAACAACCGAGTCATCATGAATCCGTGTACTCCAAAGATTCACTATCCCAAGGGTGGTGACCCAAAACGCATAAGCGTACACAAAGACTCAAAACTCCAAGAGTCCATCATCCACCTATATGTGAAGTGATCTCTATAAACGAGAACCGCTTCACCCGACCCGCACCCATCCTACACATACATATGCACATAGGATATTAACACTCACCTTGAAGTCTTGATGGATGCCAAACCAAAATCCGCAAACGCCAATGGAACGTACCTATTCCATTATCACATAACAAATAACACAATTAGGGTGGATTACAAATCAACCCATTTCGGCAACTAGTGCAATTTCGACCCAATTACACTTCCAAGCTCAAACCACGCCCAAACTAACCAATAATCACTAACACAAATGAGAATGGTCCTAATACACCAATTAAATCAAAGCATAGGTGCTAAACACCAATCTTGCCCAATATGACACCTTAACCCTAATTTTGACCCATTTCAATATTAGTTAACCCAAATACACCCAAAGTGGTTCCAACACTTCTATAAGCACTAACACTAGTGATTACACACTACTTACAAGCCTTAAACATGGTTAAATCATTAATCAACCCAAAACCCGCCAAGTATCAACAATAACAACTTTCCATAAACCTCTTCATCATCTAAATGGGTTTTACAACTAACAATCTCAAAACCCTAACATTGAATCTTAAATTAAACAATGAGACTCGGAGTTAGAACTTACCAATACCGCCAATGTGAAGCCGTTGACGAGTGGAACAACTTTAACACTTGAGGTTTAACCCGAAACACTCTTCTTCTTCTCCAAATGGAGCTTTCTCTCACTAAATTGAGTTTCTCACTCTAGGGTTTGATGAAGGAAGTGTTTGATGTGTAAAATGAGGATAAGATGAGCCTTGAATCAGTCTTATGGCTCTAGAACCAATTATAAGTGAATTTACCAAAACACCCTCAAAAGATTCCATTAAAATGGGTTAAAAATGTCATTACAGCGACATTTGTCGCGTTTCGCGACACTTCATCGCGTTTCGCGACACCAGGACGCGATAAACAATACTGAAACGTGACAAAAGGGGCAGAAATCAAGTATCAGAAGTTGTCGCGTTTCAACCATGTTTGTCACGGAACGCGACACACCAGAACGCGACAAACTGCACTCAAACTCGACAGTTTACCTGATGTACTCCAATTTCACTTTTAAAACATCCCAACGTCAAACGTGGTCAATGCATTACATTCAAACTATTAAATAATCATTCTTGGACTTCAAATGATGCCCCGAGCGTCATGTTTAGAAAACGGGGTGTTACAGCCCTTGATTACTATTCATCATTTTTGTCTAATAGTTAATATAGTAAATAGTTATTTTACACTTTACCACCCTGTTTGGGGGGTCGATTTTTTTTAACAAAGTTGGGGGGCTTTATTTGGAAAAAGGAAGGAAAAAATGATGAATAGTAACTAGGGGCATTTTCATCCTTTCACCTTTTTTTTTTTACTTTTTCCTTCCTTTTCCCAAATAAAGCCCCCCCAACTTTGTTAAAAAAAAAAAGACCCCCCAAACAGGAGTAAAGTGTAAAATAACTATTTACTATTAATTAACCCTTATATACTAAAAGTCATGGCCAATTGTGTAGTTTCAGTTGTTTTCGGTTGTAGTTTTGAGTTTACGTTCACACTACATGAAATGTCCCGTTCATATCAATTATAAATGTTTCATATTAATTGGTTTCGTTGGGAGGTTTTGACCTCTATATGAGACGTTTTTCAAAGACTGCATTCGTTTTTAAGACAAATCATAACCTTTATTTTATCGATAAAGGTTTAAAACATTACGAAGATTATTAAATAATGATAATCTAAAATATAGCGTTTTTACTCGACGATTAAATAATGGTTTACAATAATATTACACAATAACTTAAGTCTTCGAATGCAATTTTTAAACAATATTATACAAGCATGTTGACTCCAATTCTTGTCCTTTATTTAGCATGCAACAGCGGAAACTCTTAATAATCACCTGAGAATAAACATACTTAAAACGTCAACAAAATGTTGGTGAGTTATAAGTTTAATCTATATATATCAAGTTGTAATAATAATAGACCACAAGATTTCATTTTATAAACATAATCCTCAAGCAGAATCCTCTCGTCTGCATTAAGGTAAAATCATTCATATGATGAACACCTGGTAACCGACATTAACAAGATGCATATAGAATATCCCCAAAACAGAATCCTCTCGTCTGTATAACAGAATCCTCTCATCTGAATAAAAATCGAAGTACTAAAGCATCTGTACCTCGGATGAGGTTTGTTAGGCCCATAGATCTATCTTTAGGATTCGCGTCAATTAGGGGTAATGTTACCTAATTCTTAGGATACCAAGCTGTAAGACCCTAATAATAATTGTACAGCAGTGTATTTATGGTACATAAAGTGTGGATGACCTTGTACATTAAAAAAGAGGTCAGAGGGAGAACTGAGCAGGGTGCGCTCAGAGCACACTTAGGGGAGCGCCTGGCGCACTCCTCACTGTAGTCGGGTTCTGTTTGTTTTATTCAGATATTTTGATGGGCTTTTTGGTAATTTCACTTGTAGACGAGTTGGAGGTCAGTAGGTCAGATTTTGGGGTATCATTCACTCTATTTTCAACAACCTTATCTTCTTCACTTTAATTTTGGAGAGAGAGTGTGATTTCTTGAGTAAGAAAGCTTAAATCCAAGAGGAAGAAGTTGTTCTCGGGCCAAAGTGCGAGTATTAAAGTCGTTCATCTACTCGCTAGCTACGTTGTGGTTGTAGTGGTAAGCTCTAATCTTGATTTCCTTACTTTGATTTTGTGTAGGGTTAGGGTTTGGGTAAATGAAGAACATAAAACCCATATTTGTGGATTTTGGGTGTTCTTGGGTAAGATGGAGTCATGAAGACTCAATGGTAACTAACCTAGGGTTTCAAAGTGTTAATTGATGTTTATGAGTCATAATTGGTTAGTTAATTACTAGCACACCTAGCTAATTGGTAAATGGGTGTTAGTTGGGTTAGTGGATGATCTGAAATGGGTGTGTTGACTTTAAATGAGTCAAAGGGGTTAATGATTGACCTAGTTAGGGATTATGGGTATGAATTACCCTAATTGTGTTATAGTTAGTGTTGATAGACCTTAATCACTAGCTTTTAAGTGATTGACGATGGTCTTGACCCTTAAGGGGTGGTTTTGGTAAAAATGGGGCATTTAATGCATTTAAGTCATTAAATGCACTTGAGTGAATCGTTGGTGTTTAGCCCAACAAGTTTGTTTGTTGATTGAGTACTTATTGTATTAGGTACTCGGCTTTGAAGCATTCAGAAGTATAAAATCATCACCAAATTGTTGAGTTGAGTGGAATAATTATATATGTATGTATATGATTTATTTACTTGTGGGGTATGGGTTAAAGTTCGATGTTGACAATACCATATCCTAGAGTATATTGTTAGTTCGTTTTGATGAGGGTTTAAGTTCGATGTTGACGATACCTCATGTATGGATTTAAAGTTCGATGTTGACGAAGCCATACCGCTATTGTAGTGAAATTCGATGAGGGTTTAAGTTCAATGTTGACGATACCTCATATGTGGGTTTAAGTTCGATGTTGACGATACCACATTTATTGGGAGGAATGGGAATTAAGTTCGATGTTGACGATACCATTCATTGAGCTAGCCTTGGGATTCGAATACTAATGGATGTTGTGAACATCAATGCTTATGTATTGTGTTGTAACGTATTGTGTTGTTGCGTTATATGATATTGTTATACTAGCTTATGTTATCGAGGATTTAGCGTTATACATTATAAGGTATGCTAATTATGTTGCTAGTATGTATACGGATTTGTTGTAAGTGTTTGCAGGTAAGTAAGTTATATATGTATATGTATAATTATTGCATTCACTAAGCTTTAGCTTACCCTCTCGTTGTTTATCTTTTTATAGGCTCGGGCGTTGACAAGGGTAAGGGCGTACAGTTGGATTAGAGATTCCCGCTTGTTGTTTGATAAGGGACGCTTTTGGATGTGATAGCTTTTGGAGTTTGACCGAGATTTGGGTAGTTTAACCCCAAACACCATGCTCTTAGTGTCGTTTGTAATTTAAACTAATGTGGTCGAAACTCGTGTTTTGTATGAAACTCGTAAACGGCCGATGTGGGCCCCATTTTGTAAAACTCATTTTATTATTGAATCGTTTGAGTTTTAACTATTATGACATGTTGTGAAAAGCGTTTCGTCTAAATATGTCGGGAAGTGGGAGATCTTTAACCGGACAGAATTGAAAACTGATCTGTGCGCGCCGCGCACCCTGAGGTGGTGCGCGTGGCGCACTCCACTGTTATAAAAAAAAAATAAAAAATTTCGCGTATATGGTTGGTTATTGGTTTGGGTCATTACAAGTGGTATCAGAGCATGGTCTAAGGAATTTAGGCGACTTGAGATAGGTGCCTAGACTTAGACTTATTTGTGTACGCGCTTTATGTGGGACTTGTAGGAGACGGGTCAGACCGGGAGTTGATTAGTGCTTAGGTTTATGTGAATTAACCTTGCACTAATTGTTTTGTGTTGTTCTAGCGATCATCAAGCAAGATAGGCGTTGTACTAGCAAGTTAATGCGACGTGCTCGCGTAACAATGATTAGCTACCATTGTTACGGGTTCAAATCGTGTCAAACAAGTGATGTACGATGATTGTTGAGCAAGATGGGGTAGTGTGGTGTAGATGTATATACATATGTGTTAAGTTCTTTCGTTTTGTTGCTTAATTTACTTCGTTTTATAGAATGAAGATGAGAAATCGACACGACACCAATGACGGAAGTACGAGTGAGGACGTTGAACTCACGACCAAGGTCGAGGCCATCTTTAAAAGGCTAAAAAAGGATTTTCTTGACGATGTTCGAAAGGTTTTCCAAGAGTCGGTTGATGGACAAGTGACCGAAATGATAAATGAACGAATGAAAGCCGCAATAGAGGAGGCTTTGGAAGCTAGAAACATTTATCCTCGAGGCGAAGGGGGTGAAGGTAATGGTGGGGGTGGAAGGCGGGACTTCCACTACAAAAATTTCAAGGATACTCAACCTCCGATGTTTAATGGGGTGAGGGATCCATCGAAAAGCACTTATTGGATTTCTGATATCGAGGGAGCTTTCCATACCGCGGAGTGTCCTTCTGAGAAGAAGACGAGGTATGGGTCTAACATGTTGCGCGAAGAGGGCAAGTTGTGGTGGGACGATAAAATCAAATTATATGGTGAAGAGCAATGCATGAGCTTGACATGGGAGGAGTTTAAGAAGGAATTTTTCCAAGAATACCGAACTTCTTCCGATCTTGATAGAATCCGGGACGAGTTGCACAATTTGCAACAAGGTTCAATGGACTTGGTTACTCTCAAGTCTACCTTCTTGGCAAAGATTCGTTTTTGTCCGGAATATGTTGGTGACGATCACAAGTTAATGAAAGATTTCTACCGTACCATGAATGATGAGTATAAGGGTAAGATTAGTCAAGGAGCGGCTAAGTCTTTTGAAGAGTTATTTGAATTGGCTCAGGGTTTTGAGCCGGAGGTTCCAAGAAAAAGCGATTTCACTTTTTCTAAAAGAAAGTTTGAAGGTTCTAGTCATTCTAACTTTTCCAACAAGAAGAACAAGAACAAGAAAGGTTCTGAAAGTGTAAATAGTGTGAAGAATGGAGATTTCGGGAGCTTTATTGTAGTGACCCGAACTTTTCCATGTTTATATATATTAATTGAGATTGATATTTACATGATTAAATGTTTCCAACATGTTAAGAAATCAAACTTGTTAAGACTTGATTAATTGAAATATGTTTCATATAGACAATTGACCACCCAAGTTGACCGGTGATTCACGAACGTTAAAACTTGTAAAAACTATACGATGACATATATATGGTTATATATATAGTTAACATGTTTTTATAATAAGTATGTATCTCATTAGGTATTTTAACAATGAGTTATATACATAAAAATGAGACTATTAATTTAAGAAACTCGAAAACGATATATATAACGATTATCGTTATAACAACGTCTTACTAGGTACATATGAATCATATTAAGATATTGATACACTTGGTTAATTATGTTAAATGATAAGTAAATATATTATTAAGTGTATTAACAATGAAATACATATGTAAAAATAAGACTACCAACTTAATGATTTCGAAACGAGACATATATGTAACGATTATCGTTGTAACGACATTTAACTGTATATACATCATACTGAGATATATTATATATCATAATATCATGATAATATAACAATTTAATATCTCCTTTGTTATAATAAACAATGGGTTAACAACATTCAACAAGATCGTTAACCTAAAGGTTTCAAAACAACATTTACATGTAACGACTAACGATGACTTAACGACTCAGTTAAAATGTATATACATGTAGTGTTTTAATATGTATTCATACACTTTTGAAAGACTTCAAGACACTTATCAAAATACTTCTACTTAACAAAAATGCTTACAATTACATCCTCGTTCAGTTTCATCAACAATTCTACTCGTATGCACCCGTATTCGTACTCGTACAATACACAGCTTTTAGATGTATGTACTATTGGTATATACACTCCAATGATCAGCTCTTAGCAGCCCATGTGAGTCACCTAACACATGTGGGAACCATCATTTGGCAACTAGCATGAAATATCTCATAAAATTACAAAAATATGAGTAATCATTCATGACTTATTTACATGAAAACAAAATTACATATCCTTTATATCTAATCCATACACCAACGACTAAAAACACCTACAAACACTTTAATTCTTCAATTTTCTTCATCTAATTGATCTCTCTCAAGTTCTATCTTCAAGTTCTAAGTGTTCTTCATAAATTCCAAAAGTTCTAGTTTCATAAAATCAAGAATACTTTCAAGTTTGCTAGCTCACTTCCAATCTTGTAAGGTGATCATCCAACCTCAAGAAATCTTTGTTTCTTACAGTAGGTTATCATTCTAATACAAGGTAATAATCATATTCAAACTTTGGTTCAATTTCTATAACTATAACAATCTTATTTCAAGTGATGATCTTACTTGAACTTGTTTTCGTGTCATGATTTTGCTTCAAGAACTTCGAGCCATCCAAGGATTCATTGAAGCTAGATCCATTTTTCTCTTTTCCAGTAGGTTTATCCAAGGAACTTAAGGTAGTAATGTTGTTCATAACATCATTCGATTCATACATATAAAGCTATCTTATTCGAAGGTTTAAACTTGTAATCACTAGAACATAGTATAGTTAATTCTAAACTTGTTCGCAAACAAAAGTTAATCCTTCTAACTTGACTTTTAAAATCAACTAAACACATGTTCTATATCTATATGATATGCTAACTTAATGATTTAAAACCTGGAAACACGAAAAACACCGTAAAACCGGATTTACGCCGTCGTAGTAACACCGCGGGCTGTTTTGGGTTAGTTAATTAAAAACTATGATAAACTTTGATTTAAAAGTTGTTATTCTGAAAAATGATTTTTATTATGAACATGAAACTATATCCAAAAATTATGGTTAAACTCAAAGTGGAAGTATGTTTTCTAAAATGGTCATCTAGACGTCGTTCTTTCGACTGAAATGACTACCTTTACAAAAAAGACTTGTAACTTATTTTTCCGACTGTAAACTTATACTTTTCTGTTTATATTCATAAAATAGAGTTCAATATGAAACCATAGCAATTTGATTCACTCAAAACGGATTTAAAATGAAGAAGTTATGGGTAAAACAAGATTTGGATAATTTTTCTCATTTTAGCTACGTGAAAATTGGTAACAAATCTATTCCAACCATAACTTAATCAACTTGTATTGTATATTATGTAATCTTGAGATACCATAGACACGTATACAATGTTTCGACCTATCATGTCGACACATCTATATATATTTCGGAACAACCATAGACACTCTATATGTGAATGTTGGAGTTAGCTATACAGGGTTGAGGTTGATTCCAAAATATATATAGTTTGAGTTGTGATCAATACTGAGATACGTATACACTGGGTCGTGGATTGATTCAAGATAATATTTATCGATTTATTTCTGTACATCTAACTGTGGACAACTAGTTGTAGGTTACTAACGAGGACAGCTGACTTAATAAACTTAAAACATCAAAATATATTAAAAGTGTTGTAAATATATTTTGAACATACTTTGATATATATGTATATATTGTTATAGGTTCGTGAATCAACCAGTGGCCAAGTCTTACTTCCCGACGAAGTAAAAATCTGTGAAAGTGAGTTATAGTCCCACTTTTAAAATCTAATATTTTTGGGATGAGAATACATGCAGGTTTTATAAATGATTTACAAAGTAGACACAAGTACGTGAAACTACATTCTATGGTTGAATTATCGAAATCGAATATGCCCCTTTTTATTAAGTCTGGTAATCTAAGAATTAGGGAACAGACACCCTAATTGACGCGAATCCTAAAGATAGATCTATTGGGCCTAACAAACCCCATCCAAAGTACCGGATGCTTTAGTACTTCGAAATTTATATCATATCCGAAGGGTGTCCCGGAATGATGGGGATATTCTTATATATATGCATCTTGTTAATGTCGGTTACCAGGTGTTCACCATATGAATGATTTTTATCTCTATGTATGGGATGTGTATTGAAATATGAAATCTTGTGGTCTATTGTTACGATTTGATATATATAGGTTAAACCTATAACTCACCAACATTTTTGTTGATGTTTAACACATGTTTATTCTCAGGTGAATACTAAGAGCTTCCGCTGTTGCATACTAAAATAAGGACAAGATTTGGAGTCCATGTTTGTATGATATTGTGTAAAAACTGCATTCCAGAAACTGATTTCGATGTAACATATTTGTATTGTAAACCATTATGTAATGGTCGTGTGTAAACAGGATATAAACCTTTATTTATGAAATAAAGGTTATGGTTTGTTTTAAAAATGAATGCAGTCTTTGAAAAACGTCTCATATAGAGGTCAAAACTTCGCAACGAAATCAATTAATATGGAACGTTTTTAATCAATAAGAACGGGACATTTCAGTTGGTATCCGAGCGTTGGTCTTAGAGAACCAGAATTTTGCATTAGTGTGTCTTATCGAGTTTGTTAGGATGCATTAGTAAGTCTGGACTTCGACCGTGTTTACTTGAAAAATGATTGCTTAACAAATTTTGTTGGAAACTATATATTTTTAACATGTGAATATTATGTGATATATTAATCTCTTAACGCGTTTGATATTATATGATAGATGTCTACCTCTAGAACAAGTCCCATTGACTCACCTAATAATAATGAAGAGTCAAATGTAAATTGGAATGATTCGTGGACTGATTCACAAGTTCCCGAAGAGGAACCAGAAGAAGAGTCGGAACCTGAAGAAGAATCGGAACCGGAAGAAGAATCGGAACCGGATGAAGAAGTAGAACCGGTGGGGGAAATAATAAAACAGTTAAGTAAAAGAAAATCCTCAACCAACCGACCAAGGTTAATTATGGTCAATGGTGTTTCCGCCAAGGAAGCAAAATATTAGGAGGATTACCAATTCTCCGATGAATCGGATTCTGACGAGAATTCCGATGATGTTATAGAAATTACCCCAAATGAATTTAAAAAGGCAAAAGAAAATAATAAGGGAAAGGGCATAAAAATAGAGAAATCTAATTCCAACCCCGATGAACTTTATATGTATCGTCAACCCCCGAAGTCCTTAAGTTGTAACAATGACCCGGGAACCTCTAAACCACCAGGTTTTTCTAAACCAATGTGGATAACGACGGCTCGTATTAGGGGAACATCATATATCCCTAGAAACTTGGCAAAACGAACCAAAACCGAAGAAGAAGAAACAAGCGAGTCGGAATAAGATAGTTGTATTCGTGTGGTGTAATATATGTAATATAGCGTGCTTATGCTTTATGATATATGTAAAAATTGCTTGTATTAATAAGTATTTTTTTTATGAATCTAACTCTTGTCTATTTTACAGTATAAAAATACAAAATGGATAGACAACCCAATATTTTAAGAGACCTACCCGGAGACATGATTGATGAAATCTTGTCTAAAGTCGGTCAGAATTCTTCGGCACAACTATTTAAGGCGAGATCAGTTTGTAAGACATTCGAAGAACGTTCCAAGAATGTCTTGGTTTATAAGAGACTTTCATTTGAAAGATGGGGGATATCACATTGGGAAACCCATAAGTTACGATGTGTTTACTTTGACGCATATATTACGGGGAACCCAAATGCTATTTTACGCAACGGGTTAAGAAACTATTTTGACTCAATATATCCGAATATTGGACTTCGTGATTTAGAAAAAGCGGCTAACATGCAACATAAAGAAGCATGTTATGCTTACGGATTAGTAATGTTCGCTTCTCACCAAAGTGAGAACAAGAACATCGGGCTACAACTATTAAACAAAACGTTTCCACAAGTGACGGAGTCGGTAATTGGGGTAAGAAATGAGGTTTTTAGATTGTTACGGGACTGTTGGACATTACGTAACCCTCGTCCCTTTGACGACGTTACAACACGCTGTCTTATCAACGGCCATAACGGTTATGTTCCACAAGACCAAGGATGGGAAGTAGTCCTAGTAAAACCATAATGCATGACTTGTTTCTGGACGTATGAATTACGTGTCTTTATTGCCTTTGCTGAACGACTTGTGTACTAGCTAGAATTATCTTCACAACTATCTTGTATCAAAGTTATTGTGTGCTATATTTCATGCTTTATGTAAAATAAGCGGTATTGTAAGTTTGTAAAATATTGTATAAAAGTTTGAACGCGAAATATTATTATAATCAGTTTTTCATATAGAATTGTAGTAGTTGAATTGTATATTAGCTACTAAGTATGAACTTAACGGGTAGGTACTACCCGAATTTAAACTTATAAAACGCTAATATGAAGAAAAAGCTTTTATAAATGAGTTCATAGTATGCTACGAAATACTATTAACTACTCTTAATATTCTGTATGATTAACTTGTTCCATTTAACTATTTTGAAGGAAATGGCACCGACTACTCGACACACCGTGAATATGAATGAAGAGGAATTCCGTACTTTTCTAGCTTCAAACATAGCCGCAGTACAGGCTGCGCTACATACCAACAATAACCTTGGATCTAGCAGTACAGGAAATCGTGTAGGATGCACCTACAAAGAATTCACTGCCTGCAAACCTTTGGAATTTGATGCAACCGAAGGACCGATCGGATTGAAACGGTGGACCGAGAAGGTTGAATCGGTGTTTGCCATAAGTAAGTGTACTGAAGAGGACAAAGTGAAGTACGCTACGCATACCTTCACAGGTTCTGCGTTAACATGGTGGAATACCTATCTAGAGCAAGTGGGACAAGACGATGCGTACGCACTACCGTGGTCAGCATTCAAGCACTTGATGAACGAGAAGTACCGTCCCAGAACCGAGGTCAATAAGCTCAAGACAGAACTTAGAGGGTTACGAACCCAAGGATTTGATATTACCACGTACGAAAGACGATTCACAGAATTGTGCCTATTGTGTCCGGGAGCATTCGAAGATGAGGAAGAGAAGATCGACGCGTTTGTGAAAGGATTACCGGAAAGAATCCAAGAAGATATAAGTTCACACGAGCCCGCCTCTATACAACAGGCATGTAGAATGGCTCACAAACTAGTGAACCAGATTGAAGAAAGAATTAAAGAACAGACTGCTGAAGAGGCCAATGTGAAGCAAGTCAAAAGAAAGTGGGAGGAAAACGGTGATACGAATCACCAATACAACAACAACAGTAATTACAACAATAATCGCAACAATTATCCCAACAATCGCAACATCAATCGCAACTACAACAAACGGCCCAACAACAACAACAACAACAACAGCAGCAGCTACAACAATCATCCCAACAACAATAATAACCACAACAACAACAACAATCAGAAGCAGCTATGCCAAAGGTGTGAAAAGTATCACTCGGGGTTCTGCACCAAATTTTGCAACAAGTGTAAAAGAAATGGTCATAGCGCGGCGAAGTGTGATGTCTACGGACCAGGGGTTAACAGAACGAAAGGAACAAATGGTGTCGGAATGAGTAATGGCGGAGCAAGTAGTGTCGGAGCAAGTTATGCCAATGTAGTTTGTTATAAATATGGAAAACCGGGCCACATTATTAGAAATTGCCCAAACCAGGAGAACACGAATGGACAAGGCCGCGGAAGAGTTTTCAATATTAATGCGGCAGAGGCACAGGAAGACCCGGAGCTTGTTACGGGTACGTTTCTTATTGACAATAAATCTGCTTACGTTTTATTTGATTCGGGTGCGGATAGAAGCTATATGAGTAGAGATTTTTGTGCTAAATTAAGTTGTCCATTGACGCCTTTGGATAGTAAATTTTTACTCGAATTAGCAAATGGTAAATTAATTTCAGCAGATAATATATGTCGGAATCGAGAAATTAAACTGGTTAGCGAAACATTTAAGATTGATTTGATACCAGTAGAGTTAGGGAGTTTTGATGTGATAATCGGTATGGACTGGTTGAAAGAAGTGAAAGCAGAGATCGTTTGTTACAAAAATGCAATTCGCATTATACGAGAAAAAGGAAAACCCTTAATGGTGTACGGAGAAAAGGGCAACACGAAGCTACATCTTATTAGTAATTTGAAGGCACAAAAACTAATAAGAAAAGGTTGCTATGCTGTTCTAGCACACGTCGAGAAAGTACAAACTGAAGAAAAGAGCATCAATGATGTTCCCATTGCAAAAGAATTTCCTGATGTATTTCCGAAAGAATTACCGGGATTACCCCCACATCGATCCGTTGAATTTCAAATAGATCTTGTACCAGGAGCTGCACCAATAGCTCGTGCTCCTTACAGACTCGCACCCAGCGAGATGAAAGAACTACAAAGCCAATTACAAGAACTTTTAGAGCGTGGTTTCATTCGACCAAGCACATCACCGTGGGGAGCTCCTGTTTTGTTTGTCAAGAAGAAAGATGGTACATTCAGGTTGTGTATCGACTACCGAGAGTTGAACAAACTTACCATCAAGAACCGCTACCCACTACCGAGAATCGATGACTTATTTGATCAAATACAAGGCTCGTCTATTTATTCAAAGATTGACTTACGTTCCGGGTATCATCAAATGCGGGTGAAAGAAGATGATATTCCAAAGACTGCTTTCAGAACACGTTACGGTCATTACGAGTTTATGGTCATGCCGTTTGGTTTAACTAATGCACCAGCTGTGTTCATGGACCTTATGAACCGAGTGTGTGGACCATACCTTGACAAGTTTGTCATTGTTTTCATTGATGACATACTTATTTACTCAAAGAATGACCAAGAACACGGTGAACATTTGAGAAAGGTGTTAGAAGTATTGAGGAAGGAAGAATTGTACGCTAAGTTTTCAAAGTGTGCATTTTGGTTGGAAGAAGTTCAATTCCTCGGTCACATAGTGAACAAAGAAGGTATTAAGGTGGATCCGGCAAAGATAGAAACTGTTGAAAAGTGGGAAACCCCGAAAACTCCGAAACACATACGCCAGTTTTTAGGACTAGCTGGTTACTACAGAAGGTTCATCCAAGACTTTTCCAGAATAGCAAAACCCTTGACTGCATTAACGCATAAAGGGAAGAAATTTGAATGGAAGGATGAACAAGAGAAAGCGTTTCAGTTATTGAAGAAAAAGCTAACTACGGCACCTATATTGTCATTGCCTGAAGGGAATGATGATTTTGTGATTTATTGTGACGCATTAAAGCAAGGTCTCGGTTGTGTATTAATGCAACGAACGAAGGTGATTGCTTATGCCTCTAGACAATTGAAGATTCACGAGCAAAATTATACGACGCATGATTTGGAATTAGGCGCGGTTGTTTTTGCATTAAAGACTTGGAGGCACTACTTATATGGGGTCAAAAGTATTATATATACCGACCACAAAAGTCTTCAACATATATTTAATCAGAAACAACTGAATATGAGGCAACGTAGGTGGATTGAATTGTTGAATGATTACGACTTTGAGATTCGTTACCACCCGGGGAAGGCAAATGTGGTAGCCGATGCCTTGAGCAGGAAGGACAGAGAATCCATTCGAGTAAAATCTATGAATATAATGATTCATAATAACCTTACTACTCAAATAAAGGAGGCGCAACAAGGAGTTTTAAAAGAGGAAAATTTAAAGGATGAAATACCCAAAGGATCGGAGAAGCATCTTAATATTAGGGAAGACGGAACCCGGTATAGGGCTGAAAGGATTTGGGTACTAAAATTTGGAGATATGAGAGAAATGGTACTTAGAGAAGCTCATAAAACCAGATACTCAATACATCCTGGAACGGGGAAGATGTACAAGGATCTCAAGAAACATTTTTGGTGGCCGGGTATGAAAGCCGATGTTGCTAAATACGTAGGAGAATGTTTGACGTGTTCTAAGGTCAAAGCTGAGCATCAGAAACCATCAGGTCTACTTCAACAACCCGAAATCCCAGAATGGAAATGGGAAAACATTACCATGGATTTCATCACTAAATTGCCAAGGACTGCAAGTGGTTTTGATACTATTTGGGTAATAGTTGATCGTCTCACCAAATCAGCACACTTCCTGCCAATAAGAGAAGATGACAAGATGGAGAAGTTAGCACGACTGTATTTGAAGGAAGTCGTCTCCAGATATGGAATACCAATCTCTATTATCTCTGATAGGGATGGCAGATTTATTTCAAGATTCTGGCAGACATTACAGCAAGCATTAGGAACTCGTCTAGACATGAGTACTGCCTATCATCCACAAACTGATGGGCAGAGCGAAAGGACGATACAAACGCTTGAAGACATGCTACGAGCATGTGTTATTGATTTCGGAAACAGTTAGGATCGACATCTACCGTTAGCAGAATTTTCCTACAACAACAGCTACCATTCAAGCATTGAGATGGCGCCGTTTGAAGCACTTTATGGTAGAAAGTGCAGATCTCCGATTTGTTGGAGTGAAGTGGGGGATAGACAGATTACGGGTCCGGAGATTATACAAGAAACTACCGAGAAGATCATCCAAATTCAACAACGGTTGAAAACCGCCCAAAGTCGACAAAAGAGCTACGCTGACATTAAAAGAAAAGATATAGAATTTGAAATTGGAGAGATGGTCATGCTTAAAGTTGCACCTTGGAAAGGCGTTGTTCGATTTGGTAAACGAGGGAAATTAAATCCAAGGTATATTGGACCATTCAAGATTATTGATCGTGTCGGACCAGTAGCTTACCGACTTGAGTTACCTCAACAACTCGCGGCTGTACATAACACTTTCCACGTCTCGAATTTGAAGAAATGTTTTGCTAAAGAAGATCTCACTATTCAGTTAGATGAAATCCAAATCAACGAAAAACTTCAATTCATCGAAGAACCCGTCGAAATAATGGATCGTGAGGTTAATAGACTTAAGCAAAACAAGATACCAATTGTTAAGGTTCGATGGAATGCTCGTAGAGGACCCAAGTTCACCTGGGAGCGTGAAGATCAGATGAAGAAGAAATACCCGCATCTATTTCCAGAAGATTCTTCAACACCTTCAACAGCTTAAAATTTCGGGACGAAATTTATTTAACGGGTAGGTACTGTAGTGACCCGAACTTTTCTATGTTTATATATATTAATTGAGATTGATATTTACATGATTAAATGTTTCCAACATGTTAAGAAATCAAACTTGTTAAGACTTGATTAATTGAAATATGTTTCATATAGACAATTGACCACCCAAGTTGACCGGTGATTCACGAACGTTAAAACTTGTAAAAACTATACGATAACATATATATGGTTATATATATAGTTAACATTTTTTTATTATAAGTATGTATCTCATTAGGTATTTTAACAATGAGTTATATACATAAAAATGAGACTATTAATTTAAGAAACTCGAAAACGATATATATAACGATTATCGTTATAACAACGTCTTACTAGGTACATATGAATCATATTAAGATATTGATACACTTGGTTAATTATGTTAAATGATAAGTAAATATATTATTAAGTGTATTAACAATGAAATACATATGTAAAAATAAGACTACTAACTTAATGATTTCGAAACGAGACATATATGTAACGATTATCGTTGTAACGACATTTAACTGTATATACATCATACTGAGATATATTATATATCATAATATCATGATAATATACCAATTTAATATCTCATTTGTTATAATAAACAATGGGTTAACAACATTCAACAAGATCGTTAACCTAAAGGTTTCAAAACAACATTTACATGTAACGACTAACGATGACTTAACGACTCAGTTAAAATGTATATACATGTAGTGTTTTAATATGTATTCATACACTTTTGAAAGACTTCAAGACACTTATCAAAATACTTCTACTTAACAAAAATGCTTACAATTACATCCTCGTTCAGTTTCATCAACAATTCTACTCGTATGCACCCGTATTCGTACTCGTACAATACACAGCTTTTAGATGTATGTACTATTGGTATATACAATCCAATGATCAGCTCTTAGCAACCCATGTGAGTCACCTAACACATGTGGGAACCATCATTTGGCAACTAGCATGAAATATCTCATAAAATTACAAAAATATGAGTAATCATTCATGACTTATTTACATGAAAACAAAATTACATATCCTTTATATCTAATCCATACACCAACGACCAAAAACACCTACAAACACCTTAATTCTTCAATTTTCTTCATCTAATTGATCTCTCTCAAGTTCTATCTTCAAGTTCTAAGTGTTCTTCATAAATTCCAAAAGTTCTAGTTTCATAAAATCAAGAATACTTTCAAGTTTGCTAGCTCACTTCCAATCTTGTAAGGTGATCATCCAACCTCAAGAAATCTTTGTTTCTTACAGTAGGTTATCATTCTAATACAAGGTAATAATCATATTCAAACTTTGGTTCAATTTCTATAACTATAACAATCTTATTTCAAGTGATGATCTTACTTGAACTTGTTTTCGTGTCATGATTTTGCTTCAAGAACTTCGAGCCATCCAAGGATCCATTGAAGCTAGATCCATTTTTCTCTTTTCCAGTAGGTTTATCCAAGGAACTTAAGGTAGTAATGTTGTTCATAACATCATTCGATTCATACATATAAAGCTATCTTATTCGAAGGTTTAAACTTGTAATCACTAGAACATAGTTTAGTTAATTCTAAACTTGTTCGCAAACAAAAGTTAATCCTTCTAACTTGACTTTTAAAATCAACTAAACACATGTTCTATATCTATATGATATGCTAACTTAATGATTTAAAACCTGGAAACACGAAAAACACCGTAAAACCGGATTTACGCCGTCTTAGTAACACCGCGGGCTGTTTTGGGTTAGTTAATTAAAAACTATGATAAACTTTTATTTAAAAGTTGTTATTCTGAAAAATGATTTTTATTATGAACATGAAACTATATCCAAAAATTATGGTTAAACTCAAAGTGGAAGTATGTTTTCTAAAATGGTCATCTAGACGTCGTTCTTTCGACTGAAATGACTACCTTTACAAAAATGACTTGTAACTTATTTTTCCGACTGTAAACTTATACTTTTCTGTTTAGATTCATAAAATAGAGTTCAATATGAAACCATAGCAATTTGATTCACTCAAAACGGATTTAAAATGAAGAAGTTATGGGTAAAACAAGATTTGGATAATTTTTCTCATTTTAGCTACGTGAAAATTGGTAACAAATCTATTCCAACCATAACTTAATCAACTTGTATTGTATATTATGTAATCTTGAGATACCATAGACACGTATACAATGTTTCGACCTATCATGTCGACACATCTATATATATTTCGGAACAACCATAGACACTCTATATGTGAATGTTGGAGTTAGCTATACAGGGTTGAGGTTGATTCCAAAATATATATAGTTTGAGTTGTGATCAATACTGAGATACGTATACACTGGGTCGTGGATTGATTCAAGATAATATTTATCGATTTATTTCTGTACATCTAACTGTGGACAACTAGTTGTAGGTTACTAACGAGGACAGCTGACTTAATAAACTTAAAACATCAAAATATATTAAAAGTGTTGTAAATATATTTTGAACATACTTTGATATATATGTATATATTGTTATAGGTTCGTGAATCAACCAGTGGCCAAGTCTTACTTCCCGACGAAGTAAAAATCTGTGAAAGTGAGTTATAGTCCCACTTTTAAAATCTAATATTTTTGGGATGAGAATACATGCAGGTTTTATAAATGATTTACAAAGTAGACACAAGTACGTGAAACTACATTCTATGGTTGAATTATCGAAATCGAATATGCCCCTTTTTATTAAGTCTGGTAATCTAAGAATTAGGGAACAGACACCCTAATTGACGCGAATCCTAAAGATAGATCTATTGGGCCTAACAAACCCCATCCAAAGTACCGGATGCTTTAGTACTTCGAAATTTATATCATATCCGAAGGGTGTCCCGGAATGATGGGGATATTCTTATATATATGCATCTTGTTAATGTCGGTTACCAGGTGTTCACCATATGAATGATTTTTATCTCTATGTATGGGATGTGTATTGAAATATGAAATCTTGTGGTCTATTGTTACGATTTGATATATATAGGTTAAACCTATAACTCACCAACATTTTTGTTGACGTTTAAAGCATGTTTATTCTCAGGTGAATACTAAGAGCTTCCGCTGTTGCATACTAAAATAAGGACAAGATTTGGAGTCCATGTTTGTATGATATTGTGTAAAAACTGCATTCCAGAAACTGATTTCGATGTAACATATTTGTATTGTAAACCATTATGTAATGGTCGTGTGTAAACAGGATATAAACCTTTATTTATGAAATAAAGGTTATGGTTTGTTTTAAAAATGAATGCAGTCTTTGAAAAACGTCTCATATAGAGGTCAAAACTTCGCAACGAAATCAATTAATATGGAACGTTTTTAATCAATAAGAACGGGACATTTCATTTATCCCCACTTGCTACAATTGTGGGGTACGAGGTCATTTGGCTCGGGATTGTACAAAGCCTCCTTCAACAAACAAGCTCACTTGTTTTAATTGCAACAAAGAAGGACACCGAAAGTCGGAGTGCCCCGACTTGAACACCGATCATGTTAAACGGTTGGAGAAAGTGGCAGGCACGGCTAGGGGTCACAACTATTTGATGACGAATGAGGAGGCCAAGCAATCCAACGAAGTCGTTTCAGGTACTTTCATGGTTAACTCTAATCCGGCACGAATCCTATTTGATAGTGGTGCCAATTTATCGTTTGTTTCTCCAAGATTCGTGCCTAAGTTAAATAAACCTCTAGTTAAGTTAAGTCGTCCGGTAGAAGTTGAAATAGCGGATGGCAAGACGGCGCTAGTGGTCGATGTGTGTAAAAATTGGAATGTTGTGTTTGGAGCCGAAAATTTTAAAATCGATCTCATTCCGATGACTTTGGGTGATTTTGATATCGTCGTTGGTATGGATTGGCTCGATCATAATAGAGCCGATATTGCATGCCATGATAAGTTTATTCGGGTAAAGACCCCAAGTGGGGGAGAGTTAATTATTCATGGCGATAAGCGGAGAAGACTTGTGCTGATATGCACTTTTGCAAGGGCACGATGTTTCCTTGTTAGTGGTGGCATGGCTTTTCTAGCCCATGTTGTTGATACTTGAGATGAGCCACCATCCATTCGTGAAATTCCGGTAGTGAATGAATTTGAAGACGTTTTTCCGGATGAGTTACCGGGTGTTCCGGCGGAAAGACAAGTTGAAATTTGCATTGAGTTGGTTCAGGGGGCTACCCCCATTGCTAAAACTCCTTATCGTTTAGCGCCGACGGAAATGCAAGAGTTGTTAAATCAAACCCAAGAGCTACTTGAAAAGGGTTTTATCCGACCGAGTGCTTCGCCTTGGGCGCTCTGGTTTTATTCGTAAAGAAGAAAGATGGTAGCATGCGGATGTGCATTGATTATCGGGAGTTGAACAAAGTGACGATCAAGAATCGTTATCCTTTGCCTATGATTGACGATTTGTTTGACCAACTCCAAAGTGCAACGTATTTCTCCAAAATCGACCTACGGTCCGGCTATCACCAAATGCGGGTCCGGGAGGAAGATATCGAGAAAACGGCTTTTCGAACGCGTTATGGGCATTTTGAGTTTGTGGTAATGCCTTTTGGTCTTACGAATGCACCGGCGGCATTCATGGATCTTATGAACCGAGTGTGCCAACCTATGTTGGACAAGTCGGTAATTGTGTTCATTGACGACATACTTGTCTATTCGAAGAGTATGAAAGAACATGAACTTCATTTGCGGTGTGTGTTAAAGACGTTGCGGAAGGAGAAGTTGTATGCTAAATTATCCAAATGTAAATTTTGGCTAAGGGAAGTTCAATTTCTTGGCCATATCGTGAACGAGAATGGTATTCAAGTAGATCCGGTGAAGATAGAGACGGTGAAGAGTTGGGGACGACCGACTACGCCTATGGAAATCCGAAGTTTTCTCGGATTGGCCAGTTATTATCGTTGGTTTATCCAAGACTTTTCTAAGATCGCTTCTCCATTGACGAAATTGACAAGAAAGAACGCAAGATTTAATTGGGAGAACGAGCAAGAAATTATTTTTCAATTGTTAAAAGAGAAGTTATGTCAAGCTCCGGTGTTAGTATTGCCGGAAGGGGTGGAAGACATGACGGTTTATTGTGATGCTTCTTTAAATGGGCTCGGGTGTATTCTAATGCAAAGGGGTAAAGTCATCGCTTATGCCACTCGACAATTAAAGGAACACGAAACGAGATATCCGACTCATGATCTTGAGTTGGCGACGGTTGTTCATGCGTTGAAAATTTGGCGCCATTACTTGTATGGTGTCAAGTGTACGATTTATTCGGATCACAAGAGTTTGAAACATCTTTTTGATCAAAGAGATTTGAATTATCGTCAACGTAGATGGATGGATGTGGTGAAAGATTATGATTGTGAAATACTTTATCATCCGGCCAAGGCGAATGTGGTCGCGGATGCGTTAAGTCGAAAGAGTCACCACCCGGCGTTACGATTAGGATTGTTACGTATGATCATTACTAACGATTTTCTTGAAAAACTTGGTGTGATTCAAATTGAAGCTTACGTTCACAACAAGCATGCGGAACGAATTGTGGGGCAATCGGAATTCATTACTATGGGTTCGCGTGGTTTGTTGTCTTTTCAAGGACGAGTGTGGGTGCCTAAGATGGGGGATTATCAACGAGTGCTACTTGATGAAGCACATAAGTCAAAGTATTCCATTCATCCGGGCGCTACGAAAATGTATCTTGATTTGAGAAAGGATTATTGGTGGCCGGGCATGAAATGTGATGTTGTTAAGTATGTTGAGCAATGTGTCACGTGTTTACAAGTTAAAGCCGAACACCAAAAGCCGTATGGTAAGTTACAACCATTGGAAATTCCAAAATGGAAATGGGAGCACATTACCATGGATTTCATTACAAAATTACCAAAGACGGCGAGAACCCAATTTGACTCGATTTGGGTAATAGTTGATCGATTGACGAAGAGTGCCTTGTTTCTTCCCATTCGGGAAGCGATATCATCGGAGACTTTGGCTAAATTGTTTATTAAAGAGGTAGTCGCTCGACATGGGGTTCCTATATCTATTATTTCGGATCGAGATACCTGTTTCACATCTCAGTTTTGGGAAAAGTTTCACGAAGATATGGGCACGGCGTATCATCCTCAAACGGACGGTCAAACCGAACGTACGAATCAAACTTTGGAGGATATGCTACGGGCGTGTATTATTGATTTTGGTGGTAGTTGGGAGGAGCACTTACCTTTGGTGGAATTCTCGTACACTAATAGTTATCATACTAGTATCGGGATGCCACCTTATGAGATGCTTTATGGGAGAAGGTGTCTAACTCCGATTTGTTGGGGTGAGATTGGTCAAAAAGAAATCGGGAGTACCGATTTGGTCTTAGAAACGAATAGCAAGATTGATATGATTCGGGATCATTTGAAAAGGGCTCAAGATAGGTAAAAGTCGTATGCCGATAAGCGTAGACGAATGATCGAATTTCAAGAAGGTGACATGGTGATGCTTAAGGTTTCGCCATGGAAAGGTGTTATTCGGTTTCAAAAACGGGGAAAGTTAGCTCCTCGGTTTATTGGGCCATTTAAGGTTTTAGCTCGTGTTGAGGAAGTCGCGTATCATTTGGAATTACCCGAAGAGCTTGCGGGGATCCATAATACATTTCATGTTTCCCATCTCCACAAGTGTCTTGCGGATGATTCATCTTGGGTACCGTTAGACGAGATTGAGCTAAACAATAAGTTAGAGTATATTGAGGAGCCGATTTCCATACTCGATGAGAAGGTCAAAAGGTTGAGAAATAAAGAAGTAAGAACTTTTAAAGTTCAATGGCGTCGTAGTAAAGGTTCCGAATTTACTTGGGAGCCCGAAGAGTTTGTGTTGGTTTATCTTCCCTCTTGTCATGCGGCTTGGATCGCGAGGACGCGCTCCGATTCAAGTGGGGGAGAGTTGTAAGACCCTAATAATAATTGTACAGCAGTGTATTTATGGTACATAAAGTGTGGATGACCTTGTACATTAAAACAGAGGTCAGAGGGAGAACTGAGCAGGGTGCGCTCAGCGCACATTTAGGGGTGTGCCTGGCGCACTCCTCACTGTAGCCGGGTTCTGTTTGTTTTATTCAGATATTTTGATGGGCTTTTTGGTAATTTCACTTATGGACGAGTTGGAGGCCAGTAGGTCAGATTTTGGGGTATCATTCACTCCATTTTCAACAACCTTATCTTCTTCACTTTAATTTTGGAGAGAGAGTGTGATTTCTTGAGTAAGAAAGCTTAAATTCAAGAGGAAGAAGTTGTTCTCGGGCCAAAGTGCGGGTATTAAAGTCGTTCATCTACTCGCTAGCTACGTTGTGGTTGTAGTGGTAAGCTCTAATCTTGATTTCCTTACTTTGATTTTGTGTAGGGTTAGGGTTTGGGTAAATGAAGAACATAAAACCCATATTTGTGGATTTTGGGTGTTCTTGGGTAAGATGGAGTCATGAAGACTCAATGGTAACTAACCTAAGGTTTCAAAGTGTTAATTGATGTTTATGAGTCCTAATTGGTTAGTTAATTACTAGCACACCTAGCTAATTGGTAAATGAGTGTTAGTTGGGTTAGTGGATGATCCGAAATGGGTGTGTTGACTTTAAATGAGTCAAAGGGGTTAATGATTGACCTAGTTGGGGATTATGGGTATGAATTACCCTAATTGTGTTATAGTTAGTGTTGATAGACCTTAATCACTAGCTTTTAAGTGATTGACGATGGTCTTGACCCTTAAGGGGCGGTTTTGGTAAAAATGGGGCATTTAATGCATTTAAGTCATTAAATGCACTTGAGTGAATCGTTGGTGTTTAGCCCAACAAGTTTGTTTGTTGATTGAGTACTTATTGTATTAGGTACTCGGCTTTGAAGCATTCGGAAGTATAAAATCATCACCAAATCGTTGAGTTGAGTGGAATAATTATATATGTATGTATATGATTTATTTACTTGTGGGGTATGGGTTAAAGTTCGATGTTGACGATACCATATCCTAGAGTATATTGTTGGTTCGTTTTGATGAGGGTTTAAGTTCGATGTTGACGATACCTCATGTATGGATTTAAAGTTCGATGTTGATGAAGCCATACCGCTATTGTAGTGAAATTCGATGAGGGTTTAAGTTCGATGTTGACGATACCTCATATGTGGGTTTATGTTCGATGTTGACGATACCACATTTATTGGGACGAATGGGAATTAAGTTCAATGTTGACGATACCATTCGTTGAGCTAGCCTTGGGATTCGAATACTAATGGATGTTGTGAACATCAATGCTTATGTATTGTGTTGTAACGTATTGTGTTGTTGCGTTATATGATATTGTTATACTAGCTTATGTTATCGAGGATTTAGCGTTATACATTATAAGGTATGCTAATTATGTTGCTAGTATGTATACGGATTTGTTGTAAGTGTTTGCAGGTAAGTAAGTTATATATGTATATGTATAATTATTGCATTCACTAAGCTTTAGCTTACCCTCTCGTTGTTTATCTTTTTATAGGCTCGGGCGTTGACAAGGGTAAGGGCGTACGGTTGGATTAGAGATTCCCGCTTGTTGTTTGATAAGGGACGCTTTTGGATGTGATAGCTTTTGGAGTTTGACCGAGATTTGGGTAGTTTAACCCCAAAAACCATGCTCTTAGTGTCGTTTGGAATTTAAACTAATGTGGTCGAAACTCGTGTTTTGTATGAAACTCGTAAAACGGCCGATGTGGGCCCCGTTTTGTAAAACACATTTTATTATTGAATCGTTTGAGTTTTAACTATTATGACATGTTGTGAAAAGCTTTTCATCTAAATATGTCGGGGAGTGGGAGATCTTTATTTGAAAAATTGCAAAACCGGACAGAACTGAAAACTGACCTGTGCGCGCCGCGCACCCTGAAGTGGTGCGCGTGGCGCACTCCACTGTTATAAAAAAAAAAAATTTTGTTTCGCGTATTTGGTTGGTTATTGGTTTGGGTCATTACACAAGCTAAAAGGGGCATATTCGATTTAGATAATCCAACCATAGAATGTAGTTTCGATTACTTGTATCTATTTCGTAAAACATTTATAAAACTGTATGTATTCTCATCCCAAAAATATTAGATTTTAAAAATGGGACTATAACTCACTTTCACAGATTTTTCCTTCGTTGGAAATAAGACTTGGCCACTGGTCGATTCACGAACCTATAACAAATGTGTATATATATATCAAAGTATGATTGAAATATATTCACAATATTTTTTATTACGTTTTTATGATTTAAGTTTGTTAAGTTAGCAGTCCTCGTTAGTAACCTACAACTAGTTGTCCACAGTTAGATGTACTGAAATAAATCAACATATATATTATCTTGAATCAATCCATGACCCAGTGTATACACGTTTCAGGCTAGATCACAACTCAAAGTATATATATTTTTGGAATCAACCTCAACCATGTATAGCGAACTCGAACATTACAGCATATAGAGTGTCTATGGTTGTTCCAAATAATTTATATAGATGGGTCGATATGATATGTCAAAACATTGTATACGTGTCTATGGTATCCCAAGATTACATAATATATGTTAGAATACATGTATAATACAATATACGTTAGCTAGGATATGATTAATGTAGATTTGTTGTAAAATTTTCGTAGCTACAACAAGTAAAATTTTCCAACTTTGTTTTACCCATAATTTCTTCGGTTTAAATCCTTTTTGAGTGATTCAAGTTGCTATGGTTTCATAATGAACTATAATTTATGAAACTAAACAGAAAAAGTATAAGTATATAGTCGGAAATACAGGTTACAAGTCATTTACTAAAGAGGTAGTCATTTCCGTCGAAAGAACGACATCTTGATGACAATTTTGAAAAACATACTTCCACTTTGAGTTTAACCATGATTTTTGGATATAGTATCATGTTCATATGAAATATCATTTTTCCAGAAAACAAACTTCTAATTCAAAGATTAAGATAGTTTTTATTTTTCTAACCCAAAACAGCCCCCGGTTTCACTACGACGGCGTATGTCCGATTTTACGGTGTTCATCGTGTTTCCATGTTTTAAATCATTAAGTTAGCATATCATATAGATATAGAACATGTGTTTAGTTGATTTTAAAAGTCAAGTTAGAGGGATTAACTTTATTTGCGAACAAGTATGGAATTAACTAAACTATGTTCTAGTGATTACAAGTTTAAATCTTCGAATAAGATGATTATATATATATGAATCGAATGATGTTATGAACATCCTTACTACCTTAATTTTAGTAGGTAAACCTACTGGAAATGAGAAATATAGATCTAGCTTTAAAGGATCCTTGGATGGCTTGAAAGTTCTTGAAGCAGAATCATGACACGAAAACAAGTTCAAGTAAGATTTCCACTCGAAATAAGATTGTTATAGTGATAGAAATTGAATCAAAGTTTGAATATGAGTATTACCTTGAATTAGAAAGATATCTTACTGTAAATAAGAACGATTTCTTGAGATTAGATGATCACTTGAAATGGATTTGCAAGATTGGAAGTAAGCTAGTAAACTTGAAAGTGTTTTTGGTGTGTTCTTGAGTAGTTGTTTGGTAAGTTGATCTAGGTTAGGATTTATGAGCTAGATTGAGCTAGATTTTGATGAAAGTGATGAAGAACACTTAGAACATCAAGAGCGAATAAGAGAGAGATAAGTTTGATGCATGAAAGTTGAAAAATGAAAGTGTTATGGTTGGTGAAGAAAAACGTGATTCTACCCTTGAATATAAGGTTCCATTAGTTTGTATTTTTGTTAGATATTTCATGCTAGTTGCCAAATGATGGTTCCCACATGTTTAGGTGACTCATTAAGGCTGCTAAGAGCTGATCATTGAAGTGTATATACCAATAGTATATACGTCTAGAGGCTGGGTATTGTACGAGTACGAATACGGATTGAATACGAGTAAATTGTGCTAACTGTAGCAAATAGGTACTGTAGCAAATAGTATTTTACTGTAGCAAATAGTAGTTTACTGTAGCAAGTGAAAATTTACTATAGCAAATAGTGTTTTACTGTAGCAAATAGTGTTTTACTGTAGTAAATAGTGTTTTACTTGTACATCTTTGATTTAATTGTATTTCTTATATATATATATATATATATATATATATATATATATATATATATATATATATATATATATATATATATATATATATATATATATATATATATATATATATGTAATAAAAACTTACATCATAAGAAAATAAAACGATTATATAATTATCATAAGTTATGACGTTCGTGAATCATCAGGAAAACTGGGTGGTCAATTGTCTACATGAAACTCATTTCAAATAATCAAGTCTTAACAAGTTTGATTGCTTAACATGTTGGAAACATTTAATCATGTAAATATCAATTTCATTTAATATATAATCATGGAAAAGTTCGGGTCACTACACTACAATTGGTCCCTCAACTTCGGCTCAATTTACACAACAACCCCTCAGGTTTACACTTTTCCAGGGGTAGAATGTGTAAACATATAATTTTATTAAAATGAAATAAACTAATTCCCCCGGATTTATAGCGAGCCCTATCTTCTCGCTCGGTGCGAGTTAAATTTTTCCGAGACCACCGTTCAACTCGAAAAAGTCTCACGAACCCAACGGGACTAACTATACGTGAAACGGACACTTTTTAAAAATGCTTAACACAACGATAGCCCGTATCTTTTTGTTCGTCGCAAGTTAAATTTTTCCGACATCACTGTTACACTCGAAAAAATTTTATGAACAAAACGAAACTAACTACGTTCGAAACGGACACTTTTTAAAAAATGCTTAAGACAACGGCATCTAATACGGTGCTTAAGACATGGGCTGTTTTCCCCTCTGTAAATACACAACGCTACGTTAAATATGAATACACAGGCTGTAAGAACCAGTTTTTCCCTATTATGTTGGACGCCATCCAACAGGGTGGGACGCCGTCCAAGATTGAAGGGCTGGACGCTGTCCAAGATTCTGGACGCCGTCCAGATTGCCTGGCGAGCCTGCTTTTGTGTTTTTAGATATTTAAAGTGGGTATTTTGGTAATTTCACTTGGCGGCCGAATTTAAAGCCCTAGATCAGTTTTTGGAGCTTCATTTACTCCATTTACAACCACCAAACTTCATCCACTTCAATTCTAGAGAGAGAGAGTGTGTTTCAAGTGTAAGAAAGCTCAAATAGAAGAGGAAGAAGCTTGTTTCAGGTTAGAGCCCGAGTAATTAAGTTGTTCATCTCCTCACTAGCTACGTTTTGATTGTGGTGGTAAGTCCTAAACTTGATTTCCTTAGTTTAATGTGTTTAAGTGTTAGGGTTTGGGCTAGTGATGAACATAAAATCCATTTGTTAGTGATTTGGGGATTTTTGGGTGAGTTTGGGTCTTGATGGCTCAAAGGATGACTAACCTAGGGTTTTGAAATGTTAAATGTGTTTATGAGTCTTGAATTGGGTAGTTAACCACTAGCACACCAAGATGTTATGTAAATGGGTGCTTTTTGGGCATGTGGTGACCCGAATGGGTGTGGAAACCTCGATTGGGTAAAACGGGTCTTTGATGACCTAAGTTGTCTTGTTAGTGTGAAAATGAGTTAACATTGTGATTATATGTGTGTTAAGACCATAAATGGCTAGGGTTAGGGTTTTTGGCGAAGTTGACCCAATATTAGGGTTAAGTGTGCAAATGGGTCGAAATTGCACCATGGGCCAAAATGACACTAGAATGGTGAGTGAGCTGGTTGACCAACTTGAGCTTGTGATTGATTATGTGCATAATGTAATAGGTACGTTACATTGAAGTTTGCAAGCTCGGTTATCCTTCACAAAAGACCTTGAGGTGAGTGGAATAATTATATGCGTAGGTATATAATGTATTTATTTGTTGTAGCGTGAGATGTGAAGTGTCGATGTGCTAAGACACCACATTTCACGTGACGAGTGAAGTGTCGATGTGCTAAGACACCACTCAAAGTAATATGACGGGTGAAGTGTCGATGTGTTAAGACGCCATCCGGGGTGAAGTGTCGATGTGTTAAGACACCACCCGGAGTGAAGTATCGATGTGCTAAGATGCCACTCCAAGAGATTAACGGGTGAAGTGCCGATGTGTTAAGGCGCCACTCGAGGTGAAGTATCGACGTGTTAAGATGCCACCTCAAATAAAATGAAGAGTGAAGTGTCGAAGTGTTAAGACACCACTCGGGGTGAAGTGTCGACGTGTTAAGACGCCACCTAGGGTGAAGTATCGACGTGTTAAGATGCCACCCGTGGGGTTAGTGTACGACGTGTTAAGTGCACTAATGGTTGTTATGAACTCCGACGGTCTTTAAACACCGTTCCCTTGTTCAATCGGTTAACCATGGTTAATGTGTTGTAGTGTAGCATATATATATATGCCTTTGTTGTTGCTAGCTTGCGGTATTGGAGGTTACTAGCTTTATACTTGAAATTGTAAGCTAATTGTGTTGCTAGCATGTATGCGGTATGTGTGTAAGTGGTTGCAAGTAGGTATATTATATATGTATGTGTATAATTATTGCATTCACTAAGCGTTTTGCTTACCCTCTCATTGTTTATCTTTTTATAGGCTCCGGCATTGATAAGGGTAAGGGCATTCGATTGGATTAGAGATCCCGCTTGTTGTTTAGGGGACGCTTTTGGGATTTGATAGCTTTTGGAGTTTGACCGAGACTTGGGTAATTTAACCCCCAAACACCATGCTCATAGTGTCGTTTGGTAATTAAACTAATGTGGTCGAAACTCATGATTTGTACGGAACTCGTAAAACGGTCGTTGTGGTCCCCATTTTGTAAAACTCGTTTCGATGTTGGAAATCTATTGGCTTTACTATTTTGATATGTTGTGATAATTGGTTTCATTGGAAATTGTCGGGAAGCGGGTTTTTCGTTCAAGCGTAATGTAAAACTGATCAGAACTTTTTAGCCTAATTGGACGCCGTCCAGGTCTTTAGTACTGGACGCCGTCCAGAAATCTGGACGCCGTCCAGTTGTACAGGCCCAGAATTTTTTTTTTGGGTCGTGTTTTTGTTATAACGAGGGTTGGGTCGTTACAAGTGGTATCAGAGCATGGTCTAAGGGATTTATGAAAGGACCCGTTCATATACATTATACACGATTCACAATAGTTGATTACATTGCGAGGTATTTGACCTCTATATGATACATTTTACAAACATTGCATTCGTTTTTAAAATACAATCTTTCTTTACATCAAAAATTGACAGGCATGCATACCATTTCATAATATCCACTATCCAACTATAAATTGATTTAATAATAATCTTTGATGAACTCAATGACTCGAATGCAACGTTCTTCGAAATATGCTATGAAAGACTCCAAGTAATATCTTTAAAATGAGCAAATGCACATCGGAAGATTTCTTTAACACCTGAGAATAAACATGCTTTAAAGTGTCAACCAAAAGGTTGGTGAGTTCATTAGTTTATCATAATCATTTATTTCTATCATTTTAATAGACCACAAGAATTTCATTTCCAGTTCTCATAAATATACGTCCCATGCATAGAGACAAAGAATAATCATTCATATGATGAACACCTGGTAACCGACATTAACTAGATACATATAAGAATATCCCCTATCATTCCGGGATCCTCCTTCGGACATGATATAATTTCGAAGTACTAAAGCATCTGGTACTTTGGATGGGGTTTGTTAGGCCCAATAGATCTATCTTTAGGATTCACGTCAATTAAGGTGTCTGTTCCCTAATTCTTAGATTACCAGACTTTAATAAAAAGGGGCATATTCGATTTCGATAATTCAACCATAGAATGTAGTTTCAATTACTTGTGTCTATTTCGTCAAACATTTATAAAAGCGCATGTATTCTCAGTCCCAAAAATATAAAGGGTAAAAAGGTAAATGAAACTCACCATACTGTATTTCGTAGTAAAAATACATATAACGTCATTGAACAAGTGCAAGGTTGGCCTCGGATTCACGAACCTAAATTAATTATATATATTTATGTGTTGGTCAATATTTGTCTAACAAATTAGGTCAAGTCATAGTGTACCACAATCCTAATGCTCGAGACTAATATGCAAAAGTCAACAAAAGTAAATTTGACTCAAAATAATTTCCAAAAATCTATACATGATTAATATAAAGTTTAAATATCGTCGTTTTATATTTTTAAATATTTTTAAAAGATTTATTAGAGTAAATAATATAATTTATTTATTAATAAATAAAATTTTATATTATATTTATATAATAAAATATACTTTTATATATATTAAGTAATAAAATTTATAGGGTTCATTTAATATTATAAAGATAATATGATAGGTATTATTAAAGTAAGTTATTACACGTAGTAAAATATGTTTGTATCAAATATTTATTTGATAAAATAATATCTATAATGATAGTAAGTAAAAGTTGTATTATTTTGTAATAATAATTATTATTATAAAAATATCAATATTTATAATTACTAAGATGACATTATGATAAAACGATAATTCTAATTATGATAACTTTAATATTTACGATAATTTTTAATATTATCTTTAAAATAATAATTCTATTTAAAATAATAATAATAATAATAATGATATTTTATAGTAACAATGACATTTCTATTAAAATGATAATTTTTGTTAAAATGATAGTTTTAATACTAACGATAATTTTAATAATAATAGTAATGATAAAAATAATAAGAACGATAATTTTATCTAAATCAATATCTTATAATATTTTAATTTCATCATGATACTCTTACCCATTATTTCCTAATCGTTTCGTTTAATAGCTTTTAATCGTCTTTTATATCGTGTTCGTAATAATGATAATAATAGTAATCAAAATAATTAGGTGTTACAAATATTTGTTTTAATTACACTAATATTAATAATGATAGTTACTATAACATTATTAACGATAATACTAATAATTATCTTAATGATAATATAGTAATAATAATAATAACAATAACAATAACCATTTTTAAATAATGATATATATATTAATAATGATAATAATAATAATAATACCAATAATAATAATAATAATAATAATAATAATAATAATAATAATAATAATAATAATAATAATAATAATAATAATAATTGGATAATAATAATAATACTAATTATAACTTTAACGATAATAACGATAGTAATAAAAAAAATAACAATTTTTAATGATAAATCCTTTTATTGATAAAGATAATAATAATAATAAGATAAAACTAGAACGACGATAATAACGACGATAATAATAATCATTTTTAATAATAATACAAAAATTCGATGGACTATAACTTCAAATCCGTTCATCGAAATCATTCGATATCTAAATGAAAAGTTCTTAATTTTTCGCTAGCTTTCCAACGACATGCATATCTTATACCTTATCTCAGTTGCATATATATAACTAATTCAGGATTCAACATAACCTAACTAAAGGCAATATCAAAAGTACAAACATGCATAATCCTATATACTCGAGCACTAGTCAGGGATACACTATTAGTATGTAAAAGTTAAATTATGAGTACTCATGTATCAATATTGAGATTCAATATTGCAGAAAATGTACGTAGACGCAACGGAGATGATAAACACTATATTGATCTCATGAGCATACCCATGAACCATACCCAATCACCTCCATAGCTATAACCCATAATTTCCTTAATCCAATCCCACTTGAAAAACAATTTCGAAATCACTAGGACAGCACTCTGACGTAATATTTTATGTATACTAATAATATCTTGAAATAATACGGAGTAAATATATATATGTAAATAGATTGAGAGAGTTTAGAGAAAAATATTTTCAAGTTTCTTATGAAATAATGAAACCTATTGAATTCTATTTATAATAGATTTTTAAATTATTAAATTGATTTATTAAAGTATGAATTATTAAAGTGAATTATTAAAGTATGAATTATTAAAGTGAATTATTAAAGTATGAATTATTAAAGTATGAATTATTAAAGTATGAATTATTAAAGTGAATTATTAAAGTTAAAGTAAAGTAAAAATAAAGTAAAGGTAAAGTTTAAGTATAGTAAAAGTATAAAACTATGTACGTATAATATGTGTATAAATATATATAATATTAATTTAAATCGTTATATATATTTAATAAAATAAAATATAAATATCGTTATCTTTATCATACTGGTTAAGTAATGAGTTGTCAAAAGTAGTTCTAGATATTTATAAAAGTTATATACGTTTTAATAATAAAGTTCTTTTTAAACTGAAAACGTTTTTGTACATTTGAAACTAAATCAAATAAATATAATAATTTTGTTTTCCAAAACCAAATATATTTTTAAGAATCATTTTGTTTAAAGGTTAAAATAATGGAAATCGTTATATCATAAAATGTTTTAGAAAAGTAGAATCATATATATTCATAATAGGTTTCAAGTTTTTAAATTACAGTTTGTTGGTGAAGCATGGAATAAAGTTCAAAGGTTAAATAAACGTATGAAATCATCTTAATGAAAAATGTCGAGTTACATAACTTGTCGATATCCAACATCTAAGTTATTTACACTTCACGTTCTTACTTATAAATCACTTTACCATTTTCCGAATGTTGTCAAAAAGAATAGATTTTTTAAATCACAGTGGACCTCATAACATAGACCCGTAATCATATCATAATGTATCTGATAAATCAATCATTTGATATTATCTTCTAATTCCATCGATAAACATATTGAAACAAATACGTTCATGTAAAGTATTATACGTTTAATACTTTATTAATATTCTCAAGTTATAATATATATATACATATATATACATATTTATTTATATATAACGGTTCGTGAATCGTCGGAATTTGGTCGAGGTTATAATGAATGTATGAACACAATTTAAAATTCTTGAGATTTAACTTAACAAACTTTGCTTATCTTGTCAGAATAATATAAAGATAAAGTTTAAATTTGGTTGGAAATTTCCGGGTTGTCACAGTACCTACCCGTTAAAGAAATTTCGTCCCGAAATTTGAGTGGAAAGGTCGCGAATGATAATAAGTATGTTTTCATGAGGCATACAGGCTGAAAATTAGAGTTTTATCATCAGCGAATAATTTGGATAAACAATCCATTTATATGAAGAGTACGAATGAAGCTAACATAGAAGAGTGAAATGAGTAAGTGTAGATTCATCTTATCATTTGACGTAGATATGATTGATTTCCAGATTTCAAGGGATTTGAAGAAAATCTTTGTAATAAGATTTGATTCTCCGGTAACAAAAGGAATTAGGATCCGCTTTAAATGCGATCGTCCATTTTAATTCTTCTGTCGGAGATTTTCTTATAAATTCACCTCCTTCGTTTTCTTACAACTCACACCTTCTGTTGATGCATTTTACGCAAGTCCCTAGTGTAACGACCCGGAAATTTCCGACCAAATTTAAACCTTAATCTTTATATGTTTCCGACACGATAAGCAAAATTTGTAATGTTGAGTTTAGAAAGTTTGAAATTTATATTCAGAAAATTAAATACCCTTTGACCATGTCTGACGATTCACGAACAATTATGTGTAATAGATATATATAATATTTTACATGAACATATTTTGTTATGTCCCATTTACTGTATTACTATTAATATTACTAATATTAACATTTATATTATTATAATTGGTATCACTACTAGTATTGCTAATAAAATTTTTATTATCATTACTACTGATTATTATTAAATTCATTGAAATTATCTTTATTATAAATATAAATTATTATTATTATTATAAAAGTGATATAATTTATTATCATTAATAATATTATTATTAACATTATTATTAACGATTATTATTATCATTGTTATTAGTATTATTATTATTAATATTATGATAATTATTATTAATATTAACAGTATTATTATTTTTATTATTATTAGTATTAGTAGTAATATTAAAGGTATTATTAATTCATTAATTCATTTATAGTTATTAATTAAACTAATTAATAAAATTCATTCTATATGCACTTAAATTCCAAATTTGATTGCCAATCACTTTCAACCTGGTACAATTTGTTTTTATTACTGATTAATAGCAAATTGTGTATATTTCAATATCTGTTTACTGACTTTTGATCCTAAACGATTCCTTTTGCCTGCTAATTTGATAATCGACAAACTCAAAAATCAACACAAACAAAAACCTATCCAATCATCCCTACTGGCTTCCAGTATCCGGATACTATCTATTTTTAATGCTACTCTGTAATGCATTTTGAAATTGAAAACCATAAACATTTCTCTTCACCTTCCTTTTTGTGTTCTTTCTCGTGACTATCATCAACCATAAACCACCACCTTAGAATTCTGTCTTCTAACTCGATGATCAACAGAAACATAAAACAATAAACCTGCTACCACAAACGTGTTAAAACATGGATTTAGCCACCACCTGCAAAAACACAAACGATTACCTTCAACTTCTATATTAATTCAACCCACCTCGCCACCTTCTAACAATCACCACCCTACACAACCTTTCACGATCACCTTCCCCATCACCAAGACCACCACCTTAATCAAGGTTAGACGTTCGCCATCACCTTCTCCAATCACAAACATCTTCTCTCTCTTTCACTCTCTTTTTTATTTTTATTTTTTTTTGATTGAACACCACCATCAAATAAAACCTCACAACATGAAGCCCACAATATCACCATGTAACACCACCATTCGGCTACCCAACACCACCGTACCATCGTCACTCACTTGGACCACTAGTAATCCGCCATCATCTTGCATCATACATTTTTTTTTTATATCAAACGTCAACCCTACAAACATGAACTACCTCTATCGCCAACACCTTCTATCGCCACCACAAACCACCGGAGTCATCACCTGCCACAAAACTTTAATCACCCTCATATCGCCACCACCTCACTCTCCCTCTATCTATATCTCTCCTGTTTATTACCGGAACCCACCACCATTATTTTATGTTCCTAATCTAAGAACGAAACCCATAAAATTACTGCCATTTTTCCTGCTGTACCTTCTGACTCCAAACACACACCCACGCAATGATTCACTCACCAATCTTTTTCTATATAAAGCAATTGTGATATTTAAATAATAAGAGAGATGAGCTGTTAGAGTAAATGATATGGATTAAAGAATAGTTAATAATGGGCAATTAGGATTTATATATTGATTAAGTAAACTAGTGGGAAACAAAGTGTGTGGCCAACCAATCCAGTACAAGGCGTGGTTGTTTTTTTTTTCTTTCGGCTATCGAGTTCCAAGAGAAAAGCAAATAGGCCTCAAAATTCTAATTGGGTTTAATCATTTGCTAAATGGGTTATCATATTGGACTTTTGCATTGGGCCATTGAAATTCGTGTGGACTGTTAAAGGTGTTCAGTTTGGGCCGAAACAGAACTGGTTAAATGGGTTCAGTAGTGAAATAAAACTGAAGTACATTTTAGCTTGAATGGTTTGGAGTGTTTGTGATTTTCTATGGGTCCTAGGTTCGATCCTAGGCCATTGCATTTTTTTTTATCAAAAGAAAATGATGTGGGCCGAAAAATTATGTTGTTAGGCTTATGAATCTATCGTGGTAAGGGTTAAAAAGATTATAAGAGAGTATAAGTCAGATAAGCAAAGCAGAAGGAGTGGCTAGGGGGAAAGTTGGTTAAGCAAGAGGTCGGGGGTTCGAGTCCCGTCCTAGATAGTTTATCACTTTTTAATGTTGATAAGGTTCGTGAATCCGAGGCCAACCCTACACATGTTCAATGATGTTATATGTATTTTTACTACAAAATACAGTGTGGTGAGTATATAGTCCCTTTTAAACTTTAAATATTTTTGGGCTGAGAATACATGCGCTGTTTTTTATAAATGATTTACGTTATGGACACAAGTGATTAAAAATGATATTCTGCGGATTGATGTGCTAGGTAATTTAGTTATATGTTATAATAGCATGTAAGCGCGAATCCTAAAGATAGATCTATCGGGTTTAACACCCCCATCCAGTAGGCTGCACTAGACATAAGAACTAGTGGGCGGATGTTTAGTACTTCGAGGATTATTTATACACTTGCGAGTGTACATATTCATCTTTGCAAAGATGACTTATTATATTATTGTTAAGGTTGGTTACTGAGGCCTCAACATAAGCAGAATGATTTTATACACTTGCGAGTGTATTATATTTTTATACATGAAATCTTGTGGTCCATAGTTATAACGCTGCTAGCATCAAACCTATATATCTCACCAACTTTATGTTGACGTTTTAAAGCATGTTATTCTCAGGTACGAATTAAGTCTTCCGCTGTGCATTAGCCTATATTAAGGTCATTACTTGGAGTCGATCATCGCAATGGGACCAACTGTTGAAGACTACGTCCGGGAGGATTAGGACGGGTTATTATAGTTGGTATCAGAGCGTTGGTCTTAGCGAACCAGGTCTCCCATTTGTGTGTCTAACTGGTAGTTGTTAGGATACATTAGTGAGTCTGGACTTTGACCGTGTCTGCCTGTTAAAAGTTTTGCTTATCATTTCTAGTCGGAAATCATCTGCTTATCATCCTTAGGAAATTGCCTGCCTATCATTCTCTAGTCTAGACACGTCTTACTGCATTTAATGCATCGATAGTGTATAGACAAAATTCATATCTTAGTGTATCTGATAATTCCTATCTTAGCGCATCTGTAGATTTGCCTGACTTATGCCGTAAATTCCCATGTAGTCTACAAAATTGTAACGACCCGTCAAAATCGCTATTGACGCGGCACGTTAATCATTGATTCCACAGTGAGGTTTTGACCTCTATATGATACGTTTTGATAAAATATTGCATTCATTAAAATAAGTGACTTTCTAAACATAGAAAGTTATAAACATGTGGGCGAGTGCTTAGGTATAAGCAAAACCCCGAAATACATAAGTCTTTAATTTACAGGTTGACATCACAGTCCAATTATTTATTACACAACTCAGTTTTATTTTGAATGCAATAAACTTTGTACAAAGCATGAGAGACTCCATGCAGGCAACAAGCACATCACAGCGGAAGCATTCTAAGGACCTGAGAATAAAACATGCTAAAAAGTCAACACGAATGTTGGTGAGTTATAGGTTTAATTGCTCGAGTCATAAACATATATAAAGATAGACCACAAGGTTTCATCAAAAGTTTATCAATAGATTCTACGTAACAGAGCACCCTGGTAACTAAACTTAACGCTATAGTGATAATTACCCCATTCGTTTTAATACACGCAAACCAACGTGTCTTAAACTCAAATAACATACGTCCGTTAAAAGGCTAGCGCTCTAGCTCGGACGGGGATGTCAAGCCCTATGGATCCATATACAATTATTCGCGCCCATCAGTCCATATCCTATGTACTGGCAGCTACTAGTTACCAAAGCTAAGGGATTTTCGGTTTAACTCAGTGTAGAATTTTGTATGTACTTGTGTCTTATTGCGTTTAAAATAAATTGCATGTATTCTCAGCCCAAAAATATTTAAAGTATTTAAAAAGGGATCTATAACTCACAGTTCAATATTGCGATTCAATATTGTAGGCAAATTGCGTAGACGTAATGATGGTAGACGACTGTATGGTTGGTCTTGGATTCAAGAACAATACCCCGAACAATACCCAATATTTCCTTATTTTAAAACGGTTTGAAACCCGAATTAAAAATACCCTCGAATATACTTTATTATTATTAAACTTAAAATTATAATTATAATTATAATTATAATTATAAAATTTACGTACATAAATTTTTATGAAATATTTCGTCGAGCAAAACTGACCTTTTATAGTACTTTTCGATTTACTGTAGCTCATGCGATCGCATGGCCGCCTTTTCTGTTTCTGTTTGCTAGTTCGTCGACATCAAATAGTGTTTACTGTAGCAAATAGTATTTTACTGTAGCAAATAGTGTTTTACTGTAGCAAATAGTGTTTTACTGTAGCAAATAGTGTTTACTGTAGCAAATAGTGTTTTACTGTAGCAAATTGTGTTTTACTGTAGCAAAGTAATTTTTACTGTAGGAAAGTCGTTTTTACTTGTACATATATATATACATACATATAATTGTTCATGAATCGTCGAGAGTAGTCAAAGGTAATTGTATATATGTAACAGTTCTAAAATTTTGAGACTCAATCTAACAGACTTTGTTTAACGTGTTAAAATAATAAATCGTATAGAGAATTGGTTTAAATAAGTCAAAAATTTTCGGGTCATCACAAAAATCTTTAGAACTATCTATATAGATATTCTATATAGTTAGAATATCATCCGATCTCCGAAAATCATTTCACGTCGAAGATCTCTTCCATCCACCAAATTGCCCTTTTCAACCTGAAGCGGTTACTGGCGAACCTGTTCGAGAAACCATTTTCTCTCCCCTTTTTCCGAGTATCCCATTACGATTACATACTATCCCATAGTTCGAATCTTATTCATTCACTCGCTTTAACCGTCAATCATCCTGTAGTATTAGAAGAAGTTAATAAACTACACGCTCGTGTGACGAATTTGGAGAACCTGGTGCGAAGGATACGAACACCAGCAGCAGCACCAGCAGCATAATCAGCACCACCATCATCAATGTCAATGGTATCCTTATCACCCTCAAACCACATTCACGTCGTAAATCTCAACGTCACAAATTACACCTCGAATATAATCACCGTTCTACGTATCGCTCTATCCACTTTATCTTCGTTCTACATATCGTTCTACGTCGATTAATTTCGTTCTACGTATTGTTCTACCTCATTTACCTTCGTTCGACATGGCAATTATATAATCTCTAATGTTTTAGAGATCATGTAATCAAGTGCTAACAATAAATCAAATGAGTATAATATCTTAATGACTCATTAAATCCATAATTACATCTGAAGAAAATATATATACAAGTATATTTTCATAAAGATTGTAATTAAAAATTCTTTTGTACAAACTGTTAATGATGAAAATATTTTAACGGGTGGGTAGTACCCGAGGAATATTTAGAATTCACATTAATAAGTTACACTGTACATTCTTCGAATCTGATTCAACGATCATTTACTATCCTACTTATAACTACCGATATACGTATCCGTTCACCACAGAATAACCATTTCTATTCAAATTTCATATTTGGATTTTGACCTATCAGAATCCAACAAGTGGCATAACGAAGAAAACATTGGACAAAAATAAAAAGTGTTAGAAACAAACGAATTAATTAATTGGAATTGTGATAGGATTTCACGCTAACTGTTCCGGCTAACTGTTCCCAGCTAACTGATTAACATTTAATTTATCGCAATTTACATTCTCGCAATTTTATTTATCGTCATTTAATTTCTGTTATTTACTTTTACGCACTTTAAATAACGGGACACGTATGCAAGGTTTCGACTTATCATATCGACCCATCTATATATATATTTCGGAACAACCGTAGACACTCTATATGTGAAGGTGGGAGTTGGCTATACAGGGTCGGAGTTGATTCCAAAATATATATATACTTTGAGTTGTGATCGACACCGAGACCGGTACACGGGTCACGATACGTATTATTTAATTCGAATATATATATTAAATTATATATGAATCGTTGAACCATCGGACTATTGGACTGCTAACTTTGGACAATTAAAATGAATTAAATTAAAATATTGATTATAACATATGAAACTAAATAATTCTTCAAGCTTGCCACTTGATTTCATCTTAAACCTCATTTGTATCTCGACAATTACAATGCGTGTTCAAATCTTTCATGATTCTTGAAAATCCCTCAATCGAGAGGATGAAACAACCGCGTTTCATCTACGGAAGAAAAGACTTATGCTCCTGTAAGACTCTCGGAGACTGAGTCAACGTTTAACACGCAGCAGTGTTAATTTCTTTAGTGTTATTATTACCCAAAATAACTTTGCAATCCCTTTTCAAATTAGCCAATTTTGTCACAGCTCCAGCAAGTTAACCTCGACTTCTCAGAAAGGTTAGTTTCGATATATATACACGTTATTCTTTCGCTGTCGTTACCGGAAAATCTTTTATATTCCATCATCAGCGTTTAACCATCTAAAAACACAATTCTCCTGAAACCACCTCAGTTTGATAACCGTTGACCCAGATCCGTTAACTTTGAGAATGCTGACGAAGCAGCATGTTGTAGATGGTCTTAATAGCCAAAAGTTGATGATAAAGAACGGAGTATTGGAAACACTCAATAGAAAATTTAGTATCAAAAAGCGGATTATGCGAAACTATGAAGTAAGCCGTGGACAAATCACAAAGAATAAGTTTGACTTCAAAGAATTTAAAAGATTCAGTGCCTGCTGAAATCCTTAGTACATACCCTACTCCTTACTCTAAAACCTTTGCTGACACTATTCTTCATCATCATCCTTCGGCATTAGAAGTTCCAAGATATTATCATATCTTTCATTATAAATATCCTCAATGTTTCTGAAGATATTTTATAACAATTCTTATCGAAAATCATCTATCTTCTCGCGCTATCTGTATCACATCATAAAAGAAATTGTGTTAGTTTCTAAATTCTGAAACCTTCGAATTTAAAATATGAATGTTTTGAAGTAGTGTTAGGAACTGACGCATGAATTAGTATAATATAATGAAACTTGATCAACTTCATTATATTACAGTAAGTCATGTTAAGTTCCTAATGGAATGTGATGATTCACAGTACCGTCATCATGTGCCATATTACACGACTCTTACACTCTATCTAATCTCTAAATATATCAAGAAAATATTTTCTTGATGATTCGGTCTTTTCCAGGATATTCTGGTAATTTGACAAATCAAAATCGTGCCATTACCATTTCTTTCTGAGAGCATTAGTTATGTTTATTCCAAATTTCATACATACGAATTCCGGACCATTACTCGCTTGACTCGAGAACGGGAAGAAGGTGGATTTATAGTAATATACCCGACAGAGAAATCGGAACAGATTATTGCATTTAATCAAAGAAGATCACAATTTCCTTTTTCGCCGAAGAATCAAATCTTTTGGATTTCCAAAATTTTCTTTTAAATTCCTAAAAATCCAGAATTTCACTGTGACTACGTCAAAAGTTAAATCTCTATCTCAATCTCTTGTGACAGCTTCACTCGTACGCTTCACATAATCGAGTTGTTTTACCACTATTACTAAATGGTGATAAAACTCTAGTTATCAATTCATATTCGTCATAAAAACAGTTTATTGTTAGTCATGACGATCTCGATCAAATTTCGGGGACGAAATTTCTTTAACGGGTGGGTACTGTAACGATCCGGAAATTTCCGACCAAATTTAAACCTTAATCTTTATATGTTTCCGACACGATAAGCAAAATTTGTAATGTTGAGTTTAGAAAGTTTGAAATTTATATTCAGAAAATTAAATACCCTTTGACCATGTCTGACGATTCACGAACAATTATGTGTAATAGATATATATAATATTTTACATGAACATATTTTGTTATGTCCCATTTACTGTATTACTATTAATATTACTAATATTAACATTTATATTATTATAATTGGTATCACTACTAGTATTACTAATAAAAATTTTATTATCATTACTACTGATTATTATTAAATTCATTGAAATTATCTTTGTTATAAATATAAATTATTATTATTATTATAAAAGTGATATAATTTATTATCATTAATAATATTATTATTAACATTATTATTAACGATTATTATTATCATTGTTATTAGTATTATTATTATTAATATTATCATAATTATTATTAATATTAACAGTATTATTATTTTTATTATTATTACTTTTATTATTAGTAGTAATATTAAAGGTATTATTAATTCATTAATTCATTTATAGTTATTAATTAAACTAATTAATAAAATTCATTCTATATGCACTTAAATTCCAAATTTGATTGCCAATCACTTTCAACCTGGTACAATTTGTTTTTATTACTGATTAATAGCAAATTGTGTATATTTCAATATCTGTTTACTGACTTTTGATCCTAAACGATTCCTTTTGCCTGCTAATTTGATAATCAACAAACTCAAAAATCAACACAAACAAAAACCTATCCAATCATCCCTACTGGCTTCCAGTATCCGGATACTATCTATTTTTAATGCTACTCTGTAATGCATTTTGAAATTGAAAACCATAAACATTTCTCTTCACCTTCCTTTTTGTGTTCTTTCTCGTGACTATCATCAACCATAAACCACCACCTTAGAATTCTGTCTTCTAACTCGATGATCAACAGAAACATAAAACAATAAACCTGCTACCACAAACGTGTTAAAACATGGATTTAGCCACCACCTGCAAAAACACAAACGATTACCTTCAACTTCTATATTAATTCAACCCACCTCGCCACCTTCTAACAATCACCACCCTACACAACCTTTCACGATCACCTTCCCCATCACCAAGACCACCACCTTAATCAAGGTTAGACGTTCGCCATCACCTTCTCCAATCACAAACATCTTCTCTCTCTTTCACTCTCTTTTTTATTTTTATTTTTTTTGATTGAACACCACCATCAAATAAAACCTCACAACATGAAGCCCACAATATCACCATGTAACACCACCATTCGGTTACCCAACACCACCGTACCATCGTTACTCACTTGGACCACTAGTAATCTGCCACCTTGTCATCATCTTGCATCATACATTTTTTTTATATCAAACGTCAACCCTACAAACATGAACTACCTCTATCGCCAACACCTTCTATCGCCACCACAAACCACCAGAGTCATCACCTGCCACAAAACTTTAATCACCCTCATATCGCCACCACCTCACTCTCCCTCTATCTATATCTCTCCTGTTTATTACCGGAACCCACCACCATTATTTTATGTTCCTAATCTAAGAACGAAACCCATAAAATTACTGCCATTTTTCCTGCTGTACCTTCTGACTCCAAACACACACCCACGCAATGATTCACTCACCAATCTTTTTCTATATAAAGCAATTGTGATATTTAAATAATAAGAGAGATGAGCTGTTAGAGTAAATGATATGGATTAAAGAATAGTTAATAATGGGCAATTGGGATTTATATATTGATTAAGTAAACTAGTGGGAAACAAAGTGTGTGGCCAACCAATCCAGTACAAGGCGTGGTTGTTTTTTTTTTCTTTCGGCTGTCGAGTTCCAAGAGAAAAGCAAATAGGCCTCAAAATTCTAATTGGGTTTAATCATTTGCTAAATGGGTTATCATATTGGACTTTTGCATTGGGCCATTGAAATTCGTGTGGACTGTTAAAGGTGTTCAGTTTGGGCCGAAACAGAACTGGTTAAATGGGTTCAGTAGTGAAATAAAACTGAAGTACATTTTAGCTTGAATGGCTTGGAGTGTTTGTGATTTTCTATGGGTCCTAGGTTCGATCCTAGGCCATTGCATTTTTTTTTTATCAAAAGAAAATGATGTGGGCCGAAAAATTATGTTGTTAGGCTTATGAATCTATCGTGGTAAGGGTTAAAAAGATTATAAGAGAGTATAAGTCAGATAAGCAAAGCAGAAGGAGTGGCTAGGGGGAAAGTTGGTTAAGCAAGAGGTCGGGGGTTCGAGTCCCGTCCTAGATAGTTTATCACTTTTTAATGTTGATAAGGTTCGTGAATCCGAGGCCAACCCTACACATGTTCAATGATGTTATATGTATTTTTACTACAAAATACAGTGTGGTGAGTATATAGTCCCTTTTAAACTTTAAATATTTTTGTGCTGAGAATACATGCGCTGTTTTTTATAAATGATTTACGTTATGGACACAAGTGATTAAAAATGATATTCTGCGGATTGATGTGCTAGGTAATTTAGTTATATGTTATAATAGCATGTAAGCGCGAATCCTAAAGATAGATCTATCGGGTTTAACACCCCCATCCAGTAGGCTGCACTAGACATAAGAACTAGTGGGCGGATGTTTAGTACTTCGAGGATTATTTATACACTTGTGAGTGTACATATTCATCTTTGCAAAGATGACTTATTATATTATTGTTAAGGTTGGTTACTGAGGCCTCAACATAAGCAGAATGATTTTATACACTTGCGAGTGTATTATATTTTTATACATGAAATCTTGTGGTCCATAGTTATAACGCTGCTAGCATCAAACCTATATATCTCACCAACTTTATGTTGACGTTTTAAAGCATGTTATTCTCAGGTACGAATTAAGTCTTCCGCTGTGCATTAGCCTATATTAAGGTCATTACTTGGAGTCGATCATCGCAATGGGACCAACTGTTGAAGACTACGTCCGGGAGGATTAGGACGGGTTATTATACTAGACATCTACCCACGTCAATTGCAGGTACAACAGTTTACAGGCTACCATGATCGTTCGTTATTATCCTATCCGTGTTTGTATGTGGTTACAGCAACTGCAGGAACGAGATTTGGATGTTTGACTATGTTAGACTTAGTCAGACGTTCGAGTGAAGCCTCACTCGTACGGCTGATAGGCTCATACGCACGGTTGATGCTGAGCTAAGTTACAATTACAACCTAAATGAGAAGACACGAGTGAGTGATCACCCGTATGGCTGATGAAGCCAACTCGTATGTGTGATGGATGAATCGTACGGGTGAGTCAACAGCAGGGGTATATAAAGTCTTATGTTCTTCATTTTAGGTTAAGCCTCTCATTTGTTACACACACTCAGATCTGATGAGCTCCTCCGATTCTCTCTCAACCCAAATCACCCAGGTGGTGAATAATAGCTCTAGGTGTTGATCTAATCACACTTGATTTAGTTGTGGTATGACTAAATTAATCCCAAAAAGCTTAACCTATTCACTAGAGGGTTTGATTTACTTATTCCGTCATTGTGTGTGTTAAATCTATTGATTTCTAAGTTCCTAGTCATGTTTCATCACCTTATATTCTTTCCCCCTCAACTCATATTTTAAAGTATTCATCAATATGCTCCATCCAGTTCTGATTCTCGATATACTTATAACTTTCATATCGATCATTCTTCTTTTTCATCTACCGCCGGAAGAATCTATTTACTTCTACTATACTCTTGGGTTTATAGTGTTTCTAGTTCTCCCGTGTCTTTATATTGCTATATGCATCGATATATATATATATATGGTTTATAATTTTTGGTTTGTCGTTGGGCTTTATATCTTCCCTTATATTTCAAAGTCTCTGTTTTTATCTTCTATAATAATTGTCATCCACAGTTAATGCTCTCTTTTATTTGCTGCAATTTATACCCCAATTTCTATTTCAGAGTTTTGTCCTTTCGTTTCTTCTTCTTGCGATTAAGCACCGCTTGTAATGGTCCAGAATTCACAGATATGAATTTCGGAATGAACATTGTTAATGTTCTAGGAAGGAAATTGTGATGGCACGATCTTGACTTGTCAAATTACTAGAATACCTTGTAAAAGGCCGAATCATCAAGAAATATTTTCTTGATATTTTAGAGGTTAAATAGAATACAATAGTCGTATAACATGGCACATGATGATGTTATGATCTGTGAATTATCACGTTCCATTTAGAAACTCAGCATGAATTACTGTAATATAATCACGTTGATCAAGTGTCATTATATTATACTAACTCATGCTTCAGTTTCCAACACTACTTCAAAAACATTCATATTTTAAACTCAAAGGTTTACAGAGTATAGGAACTAAACAGTTTCCTTTTTGATGTAATACAGATAGCGCAAAGAGATAAATGATTCCAGATAAGAATAGTTATGGAAATATCTTCAGAAATATAGAGGATATTTATAATGAAAGATACAATGATATCTTAGAATTTCTAATATCAGAGGATGATGAAGAATATTGTCTGTAAGGGTTTAGTGTCAGGAGCAAGGTATTCGTTAATGACTTCAGCAGACACTGAATCATTTGGATTCTTTGAAGGCAGGTTCAGTCTTTGTGATTTGTCCACAGCCTCCTTCATACTTTGCTCAATCCGTTTTCCAGTTCCAAAACTTCTCTATTTCTGAGCTTTGTTAATACACTAATCTTTATCATCAAACTTTTTACTGCTAAGGTCGTTTACAGTTTTTGTTGCTTCATCAGCATTTCAAGAACTAGTTCGCGGTTCAGAGTGTTTTTCAGAAACTTCACATTCGAAGTATGTAAGCCTTGGAAATAGACGTTATGTATAACTGTTGGTTTCAACATGCTGTGAGATTTCAAAATACTGATTGCTAATTCCCAATGATTCGTATGGCAATTCTCGTTACAAGAGGCAGATGAGTAAATGATGAGGTTTCGATAAATATAAAGATTCTTCGGAATGCCCAAGATCAGTGAAGTTGTTGGTAAGTTTATTGCTAATGTGGTGGAATATGAAAGGTTCTCCGGTAACAAAGGGGTAATCACATATATCAAAATTATGATAAGGCTACTCCGAATGAAAAAATCGAAGTTGTCTTGCTGGAGCTGTGATATAATTTGCTACTTTGCAAAGGAATTGCAAGGTTATTTTGGCTAATAAATGCCAAAAGATCTGACACAGATATGTGTTGAATTATGACTTTGGTTTCGAGAGCTTTTTAAGTACATAACTGTGGGTAATATGTGGTTGGATCATCATCTCGATTGCTCATTATTTGAAGTGTCTTCAGAGATTTTCGAAGGGTTTGAACACAGATTGTAATCGTTTGTATACATTTGATGTTCTAACACACTTTTGAAGTCAAAGTATAGCTTTGAAAGATGTAGGAATATAAAAGTGATGGTACCGGTTATATCTCGAATTGAATTCTGAGATTTTAAAATCAGAATATGTAATTGGGTTTGAATGAGTATGGTTGTTTTGATTTCTATGAAAGAATGTATATTATTGTGAAAGTAGGAAGTATAATTGATAATTTGCTTAATCTGATTCGAAGAATGTAACATATTAATTATGAATTTATATATCTCTCTCGGGTATTACCTACCCGTTAAAAATTTTTTTCACAATTAATATTTTGTACATAAGAATTTTATTCCAGTCTTTATGAAAATATATATGTATATATTCTCCTCAGATGTAACATAGATTTTAATGAGTTAATACTAAATTAAACTCATTCGATTTACGGTTGGAACTAGAATTGAATAATTCCTTGAAGGCTTTAGAGGTTACATAAGTATTTCTTCAATAATATTGAAATTATGAATCAATACTTCGTTATTTGTTGAGATGTGATGTTGGTTTTCGTTAAATTCTTGTGAACTTCGCAAAGTACGAATGATGTTATCTGAAAAGTTTCGGTTACATCAATGATGAAGTGTAAAATCAAATATATACTTGATTTATTAGGAATTGGAACTTGTTGAATTGAGACAGAGATTGTAGTTAACGATGGTTAAGTTGCGGGCGAGGGACGTACATTATTGCATATTTGTAATATGAATTAACCGAGTAGTTAAGATTCACACACAATAGCTTAGCACGGAAAGATTTATTTTTTATTTCAAAATATATATATATATATATATATATATATATATATATAAAATATATATATATATAATTTCTTCAGAGGGAATGAGTTAATTTTTCATAACTTGTTGATACAATATACACGTTATTGATTCGTAATGATGTCCACAGTGATTCTTGAACTGATGGAGTTTGTGATGTTATAGGTGTTGTTGATTCTGGTGTTGACTGTACTGACGATGCTGGTGACGTTGACGGTACTGTTGATGCTATTGGTAAAACAATTTTAACTTGTTAATCACACACCATTTTTGTCAGGGTTTCTACTCTTCCTTCTATCATTTTGGTTCGCTTAACTGATTTATGGTTAGGGCTAGATTAGATAATCTCTAAGACTTTAGAGATTATATAATCGCTGCGGAATGTTTCTCCAATGAAGTTATGAATTAATACTTCGTCAGTTATTGTTGTTGGTACTCCATGGTATCTATGGTGCGTATGACGTTGATGCTCGTGGGACAGATTGTGAAGTTGAGGTTTACAACGCGGTTGTGGTTGGAGGTGGTAATGGTACTGTTGGCGTTGATGATGGTGGTACTGGTTATGCTGCTGGTGCTACTGCTGGTGTTTGTAATCTCTGCACCATATTCTCCAAAGCCACTACCCGAGCGCGAAGTTCGTTGACTTCTTCTATTATTCCAGGATGATTGTCGGTCGGAACGAGCGGATAAATAAAATCTAGAATTTGATGTAGTATATAATCATGACGAGATACCCTGGAAATGAGAGAGAAAATGGTGTCTCGAACAGGTTCGCCGGTAAGTGCTTCAGGTTCTTCGCCAAGAGGGCAATGTGGTGGATGGAAAGGATCGCCTTCTTCTTGTTTCCAATGATTGAGGAGGCTACGAACCCATCCCCAATTCATCCAGAATAGGTGATGACTGATTGGTTAATCCATTTCGGTCACACTGCTTTCGGAGCTTGAGTGAGATTCCATTTCGGAATCCGAGTGACTTGAACTGATGACAAATTCCATTTCGTACGATTGGATAAAGGATTTTTGATATAAAATGATTTTTCGGCTATCGGGTGGTATTCTATTTACATAGGATATCTATATATAGAGATCAAAAGATTTCATAGATTACGGAGGAATTTGCGGGATATGTCAGGCAAAGTTTAAGTAACAGATACGATAAGATATGATTTACCAGATACTCTAAGATATGAATTTTGTCTATACACTACTCATGCAATTAATGTAGCAAGATGTGTCTAGACTAATAATGATAAGCAGGTAATTTCCTATGGATGATAAGCAGATGATTTCCGACTAGAAATGATAAGCAAAACTTTTGACATGCAGACACGGTCGAAGTCCAGACTCACTAATGCATCCTAACGACTTATCAGTTAGACACACTAATGCAGAACTGGTTCGCTAAGACCACCGCTCTGATACCAACTGAAAGGACCCGTTCATATACATTATAAACGATTCATAATAGTTGATTACATTGCGAGGTATTTGACCTCTATATGATACATTTTACAAACATTGCATTCGTTTTTAAAAGACAATCTTTCTTTACATCAAAAATTGACAGGCATGCATACCATTTCATAATATCCACTATCCAACTATAAATTGATTTAATAATAATCTTTGATGAACTCAATGACTCGAATGCAACGTTCTTCGAAATATGCTATGAAAGACTCCAAGTAATATCTTTAAAATGAGCAAATGCACAGCGGAAGATTTCTTTAACACCTGAGAATAAACATGCTTTAAAGTGTCAACCAAAAGGTTGGTGAGTTCATTAGTTTATCATAATCATTTATTTCTATCATTTTAATAGACCACAAGAATTTCATTTCCAGTTCTCATAAATATACATCCCATGCATAGAGATAAAAAATAATCATTCATATGGTGAACACCTGGTAACCGACATTAACTAGATACATATAAGAATATCCCCTATCATTCCGGGATCCTCCTTCGGACATGATATAATTTCGAATTACTAAAGCATCTGGTACTTTGGATGGGGTTTGTTAGGCCCAATAGATCTATCTTTAGGATTCGCGTCAATTAAGGTGTATGTTCCCTAATTCTTAGATTACCAGACTTTAATAAAAAGGGACATATTCGATTTCGATAATTCAACCATAGAATGTAGTTTCAATTACTTGTGTCTATTTCTTCAAACATTTATAAAAGCGCATGTATTCTCAGTCCCAAAAATATAAAGGGTAAAAAGGTAAATGAAACTCACCATACTCTATTTCGTAGTAAAAATACATATAACGTCATTGAACAAGTGCAAGGTTGGCCTCGGATTCACGAACCTAAATTAATTATATATATTTATGTGTTGGTCAATATTTGTCTAACAAATTAGGTCAAGTCATAGTGTACCACAATCCTAATGCTCGAGACTAATATGCAAAAGTCAACAAAAGTAAATTTGGCTCAAAATAATTTCCAAAAATCTATACATGATTAATATATAGTTTAAATATCGTCGTTTTATATTTTTAAATATTTTTAAAAGATTTATTAGAGTAAATAATATAATTTATTTATTAATAAATAAAATTTTATATTATATTTATATAATAAAATATACTTTTATATATATTAAGTAATAAAATTTATAGGGTTCATTTAATATTATAAAGATAATATGATAGGTATTATTAAAGTAAGTTATTACACGTAGTAAAATATGTTTGTATCAAATATTTATTTGATAAAATAATATCTATAATGATAGTAAGTAAAAGTTGTATTATTTTGTAATAATAATTATTATTATAAAAATATCAATATTTATAATTACTAAGATGACATTATGATAAAACGATAATTCTAATTATGATAACTTTAATATTTACGATAATTTTTGATATTATCTTTAAAATAATAATTCTATTTAAAATCATAATAATAATAATAATGATATTTTATAGTAACAATGACATTTCTATTAAAATGATAATTTTTGTTAAAATGATAGTTTTAATACTAACGATAATTTTAATAATAATAGTAATGATAAAAATAATAAGAACGATAATTTTATCTAAATCAATATCTTATAATATTTTAATTTCATCATGATACTCTTACCCATTATTTCCTAATCGTTTCGTTTAATAGCTTTTAATCATCTTTTATATCGTGTTCGTAATAATGATAATAATAGTAATCAAAATAATTAGGTGTTACAAATATTTGTTTTAATTACACTAATATTAATAATGATAGTTACTATAACATTATTAACGATAATACTAATAATTATCTTAATGATAATATAGTAATAATAATAATAACAATAACAATAACCATTTTTAAATAATGATATATATATTAATAATGATAATAATAATAATAATACCAATAATAATAATAATAATAATAATAATAATTGGATAATAATAATAATACTAATTATAACTTTAACGATAATAACGATAGTAATAAAAAAAATAACAATTTTTAATGATAAATCCTTTTATTGATAAAGATAATAATAATAATAAGATAAAACTAGAACGACGATAATAACGACGATAATAATAATCATTTTTAATAATAATACAAAAATTCGATGGACTATAACTTCAAATCCGTTCATCGAAATCATTCGATAGCTAAATGAAAAGTTCTTAATTTTTCGCTAGCTTTCCAACGACATGCATATCTTATACCTTATCTCAGTTGCATATATAACTAATTCTGGATTCAACATAACCTAACTAAAGGCAATATCAAAAGTACAAACATGCATAATCCTATATACTCGAGCACTAGTCAGGGATACACTATTAGTATGTAAAAGTTAAATTATGAGTACTCACGTATCAATATTGAGATTCAATATTTCAGGAAAGGTACGTAGACGCAACGGAGATGATAAACACTATATTGATCTCACGAGCATACCCATGAACCATACCCAATCACCTCCATAGCTATAACCCATAATTTCCTTAATCCAATCCCACTCGAAAAACAATTTCGAAATCACTAGGACAGCACTCTGACGTAATATTTTATGTATACTAATAATATCTTGAAATAATACGGAGTAAATATATATATGTAAATCGATTGAGAGAGTTTAGAGAAAAATATTTTCAAGTTTCTTATGAAATAATGAAACCTATTGAATTCTATTTATAATAGATTTTTAAATTGTTAAAGTGAATTATTAAAGTGAATTATTAAAGTAAGAATTATTAAAGTGAATTATTAAAGTATGAATTATTAAAGTGAATTATTAAAGTATGAATTATTAAAGTGAATTATTAAAGTTAAAGTAAAGTAAAAATAAAGTAAAGGTAAAGTTTAAGTATAGTAAAAGTATAAAACTATGTACGTATAATACGTGTATAAATATATATAATATTAATTTAAATCGTTATATATATTTAATAAAATAAAATATAAATATCGTTATCTTTATCATACTGGTTAAGTAATGAGTTGTCAAAAGTGGTTCTAGATATTTATAAAAGTTATATACGTTTTAATAATAAAGTTCTTTTTAAACTGAAAACGTTTTTGTACGTTTGAAACTAAATCAAATAAATATAATAATTTTGTTTTCCAAAACCAAATATATTTTTAAGAATCATTTTGTTTAAAGGTTAAAATAATGGAAATCGTTATATCATAAAATGTTTTAGAAAAGTAGAATCATATATATTCATAATAGGTTTCAAGTTTTTAAATTACAGTTTGTTGGTGAAGCATGGAATAAAGTTCAAAGGTTAAATAAACGTATGAAATCATCTTAATAAAAAATGTCGAGTTACATAACTTGTCGATATGCAACATGTAAGTTATTTACACTTCACGTTCTTACTTATAAATCACTTTACCATTTTCCGAATGTTTTCAAAAAGAATAGATTTTTTAAATCACAGTGGACCTCATAACATAGACCCGTAATCATATCATAATGTATCTGATAAATCAATCATTTGATATTATCTTCTAATTCCATTGATAAACATATTGAAACAAATATGTTCATGTAAAGTATTATACGTTTAATACTTTATTAATATTCTCAAGTTATAATATATATATACATATATATACATATTTATTTATATATAACGGTTCGTGAATCGTCGGAATTTGGTCGAGGTTATAATGAATGTATGAACACAATTTAAAATTCTTGAGATTTAACTTAACAAACTTTGCTTATCTTGTCGGAATAATATAAAGATAAAGTTTAAATTTGGTTGGAAATTTCCGGGTTGTCACAATTTAGGCGACTTGAGATAGGTGCCTAAACTTAGATTTAATTGTGTATGCGTTTTTATGCGGGACTTGTAGGAGACGGGTCGGACCGGGTGTTGATTAGTGATTAGGTTTATGTGAACTAACCTTGCACTAATTGTTTTTTGTTGTGTTAGCAATCATCAAGCGAGATAGGCATTGTACTAGCAAGTTCGTGCGACGTGCTCGCGTAACAATGATTAGCTACCATTGTTATGGGTTCAAATTGTGTCAAACAAGTGATGTACGATGAATGTTAAGCAAGATGGGATAGTGTGGTGTATATGTATATACATATGTGTTAAGTCCTTTCGTTTCGTGGTTTAATCATTTCCGTTTTATAGAATGAAGATGAGAAATGGACATGACACCAATGACGGAAGTACGAGTGAGGACGTTGAGTTCACGGCCAAAGTTGAGGCCATCTTTAAACGTCAAAAGGCGGAGTTCCTCGAGGATGTTAAGAAAATGTTTTTAGATACGATTGACGAACAACTAGTCAATGTAGTAAAGGAGCAAGTTAAGGCCGTTCTTCACGAAGATAATGTTAGAAGACGGGACTTTCTCTATAAGAACTTCAAGGATTCTCAACCTCCTACCTTTGAAGGTGAACGAGACCCTCTAAAGAGTGCTCGTTGGATCTCCGACATGGAGGGGGCCTTCCGTACTTGTGAATGTCCTCCCGAGAAGAAGACAAGATACGGGTGTGGTATGTTGAGGGGCGATGCTAAGTTGTGGTGGGACGCAAAGCTCCAAGTTTATGGTGAAGAGCAATGCATGGAATTCACTTGGGATGAATTCAAGTCTGAATTTTTCAAAGAATACTGAACTTCGGCCGATCTTACTAGGCTTAAGGACGAGTTATGTTCCTTGAGGCAAGGGTCGATGGATTTGAACACTCTCAAATCCGTGTTTTTGTCCAAGACCCAATTTTTCCCGAAGTACGTCGGCAATGATAAAATGTTGAAGGAAGACTTCTACCGAATTTTAAATGACAACTATCAAGAGAAGATTAGTGTAACGGCGGTAAAGACTTTTGATGAGTTATTTGATATGGCCAAAGGCTTCGAGGCGCTCGTGTTAAGGAAGAGTGGCTTTACTTTTGGCAAGAGAAAGAATGAAGGTTCGAGCTATTCGAACTTTTCAAACAAAAAGAACAAGAAGGGTTCCGGTAATGTTAGTAGTGGGAAGAAGGGTGCTTCCGGGGATTTTTCTTATTCGTGCTACAATTGTGGACAAAAGGGTCACCTGGCTCGTGAATGTCCGAGTCTATCCACCGCAAACAAAATCACTTGTTTTAATTGTGGTAAAGAAGGGCACAAGAGGCCGGAATGTTCCGATTTGCGCAATGATAATGTTAAGAGGTTGGAGAAGGTGGCGGGTACGGCTAGGGGTCGCAATTATTTGATGACCAATGATGAAGCCAAACAATCCAACGAAGTTGTCTCAGGTACTTTCATGGTTAATTCTAATCCGGCAAGGATTCTATTTGATAGCGGTGCAAATTTTTTGTTTGTGTCTCCAAAATTTGTGCCTAAACTTAATAGACCGTTAGCTAAGTTAAGTCGTCCGGTAGAAGTCGAAATAGCGGACGGCAAGACGGTGCTAGTGGTTGATGTGTGTAAAAATTGTGATGTCGTTTTTGGTGCCGAAAACTTTAAGATTGATCTTATCCCGATGACCTTGGGTGATTTTGATATCGTGGTTGGTATGGATTGGCTCGATCATAATAGAGCCGATATTGCATGCCATGAAAAATTTATTCGTGTGAAGACCCCAAGTGGGGGAGAGTTAATTATTCACGGTGATAAACGAAGAAGACTTGTGCCGATATGCACTTTTGCACGGGCACATCGTTTTCTTATTAGTGTTGGCATAGCTTTTCTTGCCCATGTTGTTGATACTCGTGATGAGCCACCACCCATTCGTGAAATTCCGGTGGTTAGTGAATTCGAAGACGTTTTTCCGGATGAGTTACCGGGTGTTCTGGCCGAAAGACAAGTTGAATTTCGCATTGAGTTGGTTCCGGGGACTACCCCCATTGCTAAAACTCCTTATCATTTAGCGCCAACGGAAATGCAAGATTTGTTAAATCAAACCCAAGAGTTGCTTGAGAAGGGTTTCATTCGACCGAGTGCTTCGCCATGGGGCGCTCCGGTTTTATTTGTGAAGAAGAAGGATGGTAGTATGCGGATGTACATCGATTATCGGGAGTTGAACAAAGTGACAATCAAGAATCGTTATCCATTGCCTAGGATTGACGATTTGTTTGACCAACTCCAAGGTGCAACGTATTTCTATAAAATCGACCTACGGTCCGGCTATCACCAAATGCGGGTCCGTGAGGAAGATATTGAGAAAACGGCTTTTCGAACTCGTTACGGGCATTTTGAATTCGTGGGAATGCCTTTTGGTCTTACGAATGCACTGGCGGTATTCATGGATCTTATGAACCGAGTGTGCCAACCTATGTTGGACAAGTCGGTAATTGTGTTCATTGACGACATACTTGTCTACTCGAAGAGTATGAAGGAACACGAACATCATTTGCGGTGTGTGTTAAAGACGTTGCGGAAGGAGAAGTTGTATGCTAAATTCTTTTTATAGGCTCCGGCGTTGATAAGGGTAAGGGCATTCGATTGGATTAGAGATCCCGCTTGTTGTTTAGGGGACGCTTTTGGGATTTGATAGCTTTTAGAGTTTGACCGAGACTTGGGTAGTTTAACCCCCAAACACCATGCTCATAGTGTCGTTTGGTAATTAAATTAATGTGGTCGAAACTCTTGATTTGTACGAAACTCGTAAAACGGCCGTTGTGGGCCCCATTTTGTAAAACTCGTTTTGATGTTGGAAATCTATCAGCTTTACTTATTTTGATATGTTGTGATAATTGGTTTCGTTGGAAATTGTCGGGAAGCGGGTTTTTCGTTCAAGCGTAATGTAAAACTGATCAGAACTTTTTAGCCTAATTGGACGCCATCCAAAAAGGCTGGACGCCGTCCAGGTCTTTTGTACTGGACACCGTCCAGAAATCTGGACGCCGTCCAGTTGTACAGGCCCAGAAATTTTTTTTTTTGGGTCGTGTTTTTGTTATAACGAGGGTTGGGTCGTTACACAGGCCGAAAGCCCCCGCCGCATCGCGTGGGCCGGATCCGTACTATTATTAACTATTAGAAAAAAATGATGAATAGTAATTAGGGACATTTTCGTCCTTTCACCATTTAAATGTTGCTTGGCTCCCATAGCATTTTGTATTGTTATGGTTGTGGCTAGTGGGGATAACCCCTATTTAAACACTTGTCCCACAACTATTGAGACTAAGGGCACCTTGGGTTCACACACAATCAAACACCATTTATCGGAGACAAAAATACTCCCGTCACCTTTGAAATCATAGGCGGCATTTGATGTTATGTGAGGTGTGTACAAAATAGTTATATTTTTACTACAAAATACTATTAAATACGATACAATTTTACACAAGTTATTTATTTATTTATAGAGTGGATATACCTAAACCTTGCTACAACACTTATAGGTAGTGTACCTAATCGTACAGTAGTGTAGTTTTTAGTAAGTCCGGTTCGTCCACAGGGAACTCGTCAAGTTTAACGCTGTATTTTTAAAACTATATTTGTAAATAAATAAATAAATATATATATATATATATATATATATATATATATATATATATATATATATATATATATAAAATACGTGAGAGTAAGAAGAGAAAAAGATGTGTTATTGTTCGATCACCAAACTGCTTTTTATAGGGATGTGGCCAGAAAAAGTGGCCCATGCGATCGCATGGGAATATAGCCTCAAGGCCATGCGATCGCATGGAGTAGGAATCCAGCTCACATTGCTTTGTCTCCTAGTTTGCCGACGGTTTATATATATATAATATAATATATATATATATATATATATATATATATATATATATATATATATATATATAATTTTAAGAATTAATTATATATTATATTATATTTATGTGCATAGTTGACTTGTAATTTTTAGTCCGTTGCGTTGAGAGTTGACTCTGGTCCCGCTTCCGGATTTTCGAACGTCCTTGCGTACAATTTAATATCTTGTATTTTGCGTTTCGCGTCTTGTACTCTTGTAATATTGAGACGTTTCTCATCAATAATTTGAATCACTTTGATTGTACTTTGTACTTTTTAGCTTTTTGGTCGTTTGCGTCTTCAAATCGTCGAATCTGTCTTTTGTCTTCACCTTTTATTATTTAAATGGATATTACTTATAAATAGAACAATTGCAACTAAAAGCTTATCTTTCTTGAGGGATAATGCTATGAAATATATGTTCGTTTTTAGCATTATCAAATATTCTCACACTTAAGCGTTGCTTGTCCTCAAGCAATATAGTCTTGAAATAAAAATACTAGAATCACTTCTTTATTCTTCACACTTTGTACATCAGCGATTTCTATACGGCGGTATAAACAATGATAGTAACGTTGTGATTTACAGTCCCACATGACTATGAAAATTTAGATCCTTTAGGAAATTAGATCTTTATGAAAACATTTGATCTTTTGAAAATTCAATCTAGCTTTTACCCTAGATAAGTTTTCCGGAATAACCCTTCACCGGTGTTTGCAAAATGTTTTTGTGGGTTTGGTGGGTTTCAGATTTGAAAATTTTGGCTCAAAACTTGCAGTTTTGTGTCACCCACTTGCTAACCTTGTATTGGGAAAGCAACACGTCCAGTATACTTGCTCCGTATATTACCTTTCGGTAAACTACCGTCCGGTTGTAAAGGAAAGCGTTGAACAAGCAACTGTTAAGGCAATGTCCCCTGACATGCTTTTAATTATGGTCTATAACGTGTCGGATGCAATTACTATCCTTGGTAGGAGCAATAGTAAAGATCACCCTATAGTTTTTCGGTCTGGCACAAGGTCCTGTCTTTGACCATGCTATGCAACCACCGTTCTTACGGTTGACACCCGATTTGGTTCAGATGACCTAATGAATTCCAGGTGAATTCCTAAAATTTTACGTTCAATGGTAATGAACGCATTAAAAATGGGTTTTTAGAAAACAAATCGGTTTGTAATTTTGATCAAAATATTTTCTCGTTCAAGCTCGAGTTTAGATATCATCGAATTCCATGAGTTTGAATTCTCAATCTTTAAAAGTCAATCTCAAGGATTGAGTAATATCAGTCTTAAAAGCTGATTTTTGATCTTTAAGGAGATTATCCTTTCTAGGGATTTGATTCATTAGTCTTATCAAGCTAATTTGCGCGGCGCCCTCCCCATTTTACGAGACAGATTCTCTCATGGTTAGGATAAGTCTGACCACTTGGCGACCCTGTTTGATGCTGAGGTCCTGGATTTCCAGCTGATTTTCGAGAAAACTTTTCAAGGTTTTTCGTAGACTCTACAACTGGTCTGGACGACAACTTCCTGACATAAATCAAGAAGCGCGTTTCTTTTTCGGAAGACTTTACTTCCTTTTAATGATGGATTTGATTCATCGTGTAGATCCATCTTTTCTTTCAAATATATTATAAGAAATTGGGTAAAACTGATAAAATTGTCCAAAACAAAAGTATCTTCAGTTATTTGTACAAAAATATGTGATATATGTTTTAAATAGCTTGGTAAATTTTTCCCACACTTGGCTTTTATTTTCCTTTCTTTGCCTTTTTATTGTCCTCTATTCCATTTTAAGTGAATTCTAACATTCTGGGTTGTTTCTCAATTTATGTCCTTTCCGAGGTAACAATAATTTCGGTGTTAACACCTAGTTTTATCGTTCATAAATATGTATAAACATGATTTTGAATTCATTTATTTGAAAATTTTAAAAAATTTTACTAGAATTGGGTAGTCAGTATATAAGACTAGGGATGTTCTTTATTATCAGAGAGCACTAGATTCTAATACAACTACTGCGTTACTAGTATTTTTAATGGTAACCAAGTGTATAAGTTAAAATTTATAAAAATCCGAAAGAATTTAACCCCTTTCCACACTTACGATCTTGCAATGCCCTCATTTGCAAAAATCAGTAACAATTTAAATTATTGAGGGTGATTAGCGTAGAAAAATGATTAAATTTTACCAAAGTTTCCAAACATATTGGCATTTGTTTGCTGAATGATAAATGGTGCACATCATTTGTTCATTCCGTCTTGTTGTTACATCACATTTGTTTTTCGTTTTGTCGTCAAAATTAGTAGCTTTTGCTGAACTTAATGCCAGTCTTTGAAAATGCGCTGTTTTACCCTATTGTGTAAAATTGACAATATACATACATACAAATAACATGCATGGTAATTTAAAATGGGACTTAAAATCCCACTTTCAAATGAAATATGAAATATTAGTACAACATAATAAAAATATTAAACATTACAATAAAAGTATCACAATATTATATGTTTAATCATAATTAAATAAAAATAATAAAAAGATAAAAATCTTAAAAATACCAACGGGAACTATATCAATCTGGATAGGGGTTCCAGTTCATGTCGTCGGTCGAGTTCCATGGTTGGTGATAGGTGTACTGGTAGGCCTGGTTAGGCTCGTAGAGAGTATATGGTGGTCTCATCTCGGGCTGGTGTGGAGGATAGTAAGCGGGTCGGATCGGTACGTAGTGATCCTAAGGTGATAGCCGGCTCATGATCTGACACTGATGATAGTCCCATCTATCATGCTGTCGTTGCCTGGAATGCTCGTAATCATTTCGGGCTTGCCACTGCTCGTACCGTCTATGTCTTTCCTCGTTTGTCATTTCTACCTCATCTATACGCTGGTACACGTCAGTCATAGCCTCCCTAATGACATCTCTAATGTAATCTGCTTCCTCCATTTCCTCATCTGATCCTCTCTCTACCTGTGGATGACGACCAACATATGGTATTGCCTGATTGCGTCTGCTCTTCAATACCTTAGCACCCTGATAGACCTTTAATCCTAAGGTATCATCCTATTCCCTACATACCATAAGTGGACCCCCTTGATCCCTATCTACACCCAAATACTCTCCAGTGAGAGTAACAAAAATACCTCATCCTATTATTCCCCCTTCCTGTATTCCTTCCACTATTTTAGACAAATAAAAACCAACACAGTATGGGATATTAACAAAGCCTCTTGGGTCTCGAATACACTTAAGGTAAAATAAAACATGTAAGGTCATTTTCTCCTTGTTGTGACCTCTCTGTGTAATTGAGTTAGCCAGAAATCTATGAATTATACGAAGCTCGGCTCTGTGAATATGTAAGTAGGAGTGTGTTCCTGCCCGCCCAAAAACATTAAAATCTGACATACGCCTCCAGATGGCGTTAGCATCAAAATTCCTATCTACCCTTTCACCATGATAAATCAAATTCATACAATCGGGTAGTAGTAATTCAGCGGGCGTATATATCTGTAAAGCCCTGGCCATGTCCAGCATGGACATCCTGTACATCCTACGGCCAAGTATAAATCTAAGAAAACTTCTATCATCTAACCTAACTACATCCGCATTAAATGAAATAGTACTCATAAGCTCAACGCACCATTCCTTATATACAGGCCTACGAATGGTGAATAAACATTCCCAATCGGGAAAAGAAGAGCTGCAATACCTTTGGATCAAATGGTGTCTAACTGAGTTAACTAGTTGGACCCTTTCCAAAGGCTCCCTATCGATTACCCTCGACACTTCTACATTTTTCGTTACCAATTTGAATTTGTTACTTTGATATGTCGGGTAATCTCTCCAACTCCGATCAAATCTCAAATTGGGATGCAACTGTTCTTCATGAATCATTGGGTGTTGTACTATCGGATGCATCGGAAATACTACGTTGGCATCAATATATTCTTGTTGCGGATCATAATAAGGTACGTGTTGATCAGGTTGTTGTTGTTTTTCCTGTTGTTGCTCCTGTTCAGGTTCATATTGCATTTCTGGTTCAGGTTCTGGATCAGGTTGTCTAGATGATGATGATGCACCATCGGTATTAGTAAATCTCTGCAAAACACATTAAACACAAATTTTGTGCATCCAAATATGCATTAGTGTTAGCAAAATAACAACTTGAAACAATTACAATAACATGTTTAATCAAAATTAAACTTATACACATTTTCACAATTTTAACAATTCTACACTTTTTCAAATAAGCATATATGAAAATGTTTACAAAGTTCATAAGCATTCAACTCAAATAACATGTTAAAATAAACATTACTAGCAATTAAACAAGTTTCAAATGGCATTTACATCAATTTAATCAAGTTCATGAATTTTATACCTAAAAAGTCCACTTTAATTCTCAAAAATCATGTTTAGGATCATAGTTTGGATCATTTAGATACCTAAACATGTTACACTACTTAATTTAGCAATAATTCATAACAAAAATCGGCCATAACCTGTTTATATCAAAAAGCCCCAAATTGCTCAAGAACACAAACCCTAGATTTCTAAAATTTTTGAAGTTTTTGGCTTCAAATCATATTAAATAGCATCAATCTAGGTTATACATGCATAATATACTAACAATTTAACTCTAATTACACTAGAAATTAACAAAATCAAATTAGAACAAATATAGCTCAAGAACACTAAAAATCAAATTTAAAGAGGTTTAGGGGTGTAATTGTTACCCTTCTTGATAAACTTCTTATCAAATTCATGATTAGAGCGGATTATAGCAAGAAATTTGGTTGATTTTGGTGAAAAATTGATGAAATTAGGGGTGTTTTTGGAGTAGGTTCATATGTATGTGTGTGTGTTTGTGATGCAGCAGCAGACCCGCTGGAACTTTTGTTCCTGAGCTGAATTTTTACTCCATGCGATCGCATGGAAATGAAGGCCAAACCCCATGCGATCGCATGGGGTCCGATATTTTTTTTTTTTTATAAAAACCATTACTAATAAAACATATAATTAATTAAAAATTAAAATTTTATTTCTTTTTAGGATGAGGGCGTTTCGGATCGTTGTCCTAGTCCGTCCCTCGACAAAATTTTAAAAATTTGTCACGTTTTAAGAGCGGTTTTAAAAGTAAAGATTTTTGGTTTTTTTAAATGTTTTTGGCATACTTTAATTTAATAAGATTAGAAATAATGATAATAAAAATTCTCGTCCCTCCTTTGGGTAAAGCAATTTCGGTTCAACGACCTAGTTTTCAACTCGCGACGAATTTTAAAAATCATATTTTTAACTTAGTAAAATAAAGTAAATTTTTGTTTTTAAATTCACACCAAACTTTAATTTAAAATACATAAAATTAAAAATTCATTTTATTAAAATTAAAAATTCACACTAAATTTTTATTATATTTTTGTTTTTATACATACAAACTTATATTAAAAATATTAATTTTTCAAATATTTACAAACTAAAATATATTGATTTTAAAAATTTATAATATTAATTTAATATTAATATATTAATTTTAAAAACAAGGTAAAAATTAAAATTCAAAATCTTTTTGGTCTTTTATCCCACTTTAATCAATCAAATATTATCAAAAATATACGCCCCTCTTTTCGATAAAGTAATTTCGGCTATATTACCTAGTTTTACTCCTGACGAATTTCTGAAATATTTTGGGTTGATTGATTAAAGATATTTATAACTTAAGAATAAACGGTAAATTTCGCAGTGATGTAATAAATTTTTGTATGATATCAATAATTTCGGTTACGCATACCTAATTTTATTGAATACCAATTTAATACTTTATAGCGAACGATTCAGCGTTTATTATCAAAAGGTTAAAAGCAATAAAAAATAAAAATAAAAACTGTACATACTTACCTGTGAGAAAGAATTCTCAGAGACCTGCTTTAGCCGACTCATAGGAGAGTCATGTGATTTGGTTTTTCATAGCTACGTAAGCATAACCTCGAATCTTCAATATCTTTTCTTCTAAACATATAAACGGTCCTTCTCTACATAGAGTAACAAATTCGGTGTTTGAATATGTTTGATTATTTGAACATTTACCTTCATGTAACCATTTTCCGCATTTATAATATCTTTCAAGGTGTCGTGATTTTGATTTTCCTTTACCAAAATGTATCTTATGATGATCTTTTCTGAGTTCTTTCCTTACTCCGTCCATTTTGGCTCTTATGAATGATACCAATTCACTCGGAAGTGTGTCATTATTACGTTTAGTAATCATAGCGTGTAGCATTAGACCATGGTTCAGATCAAAGGAATTCTTCATCTCGTAAAATCTAAAAAAATAAAAATTCAGAATGGGGGGAGAAGACTAGTTCTTTAGGGTCTGCTAGGAAAAGACCATTCGGATTCCATTCTCGAGAACTACACGAAAACAGAATATCTAACTATAACAGAAATATATATTACCCTAAAAAGATTCGAACCTTCCCACACTTAGTTAGCTGTGGTGTCGAAATTGTGATTAACTTCATCTTCAACTTCCATTAAATTATCTATGTAATGTTTAACTCTGTGACCATTAACCTTAAATTCAATTCCATTTGAATTTATTAATTCTATTATTCCGTACGGGAAAACTCTTTTGACTATGAATGATCCAGACCATCTTGATTTCAATTTTCCAGGAAATAGCTTGAATTGTGAATTGAAAAGAAGAACTCTGTCTCCTTCTTTAAATTCTTTTGAACTTCTGATTCTTTTATCATGCCATTTCTTCGTTCATTCCTTATAGATTAATGAATTTTTGTATGCTTCATGTCTCAATTCTTCTAATTCATTTAGCTGACTTAACCGTAGACGTCCGGCTTCATGTAAATCAAGATTACATATCTTCAAAGCCCAAAATGCTTGATGTTCAATTTCTACTGGAAGATGACATGCTTTTCCGTAAACGAGTCTAAAAGATGTGGTTCCAATTGGAGTTTTGTAGGCTGTTCTAAAAGCCCAGAGTGCATCCTCCAATTTTATGGACCATTCCTTCGGATTTGATCCTACGATTTTCTCTAGAATACGTTTTAAAGCTCGGTTGGTATTTTCAACTTGTCCACTTGTTTGTGGATGATAAGCAGTGGAGATTTTATGAGTTACTCCATATCTTTTGAGAACTTTCTCAAGTTGATTATTAAAAAAATGAGTACCCCGATCACTTATTAAAGCTTTCGGTGTTCCAAACCTTGCAAAAAGACGTTTTAAAAAGTTGATTACAACTCGTGAATCATTAGTCGGGAGAGCTTGTGCTTCCGCCGATTTAGATACATAATCAATGGCAACGAGAATGTAGAGATTATTATGAGATTTTGGAAATGGACCCATAAAGTCAATACCCCAAATGTCAAATACTTCACATACTTGAATGACATTTTGTGACATTTCATCACGTTGACTTATTTTTCCGGCCTTTTGACAAGCATCACAGGATTTGCAAAGAAGGTGTGCGTCTTTGAATATTGTAGGCCAATAGAATCCAGCATCGTAAACTTTTCTTGCTGTAAGTTGAGGCCCATAATGCCCTCCTGTTGGTCCTGTGTAATAATGGTTTAAGATTTAACTAGCTTCATCTCCGAATACACATCGGCGTATTATTCCATTGGGACAGCTTTTAAACAAATGTGGATCTTCCCAGAAATAGTGTTTTATATCACTAAAGAATTTCTTTCATTTTTGGTACGACAACCCTTTTTCAAGGAATCCACATACTAAATAGTTTGCATAGTCTGCAAACCATGGAATTTTATTATAATCTATCTTCAATAGATATTCATTACGAAAGTTATCTTGTATGGCCGATTCATTTAGAACTTCTAATTCGGAATTTTCAAGACGAGAAAGATGATCAACGGCGATATTTTCTGTTCCCTTTTTATCTCAGATTTCAATATCGAACTCTTGTAAGAGTAAGATCCAACGGATTAATCGTGGTTTGGCATCTTGTTTTGAAAATAGGTATCTAAGAGCAGAATGGTCAGTATAGACCACCGTTTTTTGCTAGAACGAGATATGAACGAAATTTGTCAAAAGCAAAGACAATAGCAAGGAGTTCTTTTTCAGTAGTTGTATAATTCGTTTGTGCTCCTTGTAACGTCTTACTAGCATAATATATAGGTTGAAATCGTTTTTCAATCATTTGTCTTAAAACGGCTCCCATTGCAAAATCACTTGCATCGCACATGAGTTCAAACGGTAGATTCCAATTTGGAGTTATCATGATCGGTGCATTAGTGAGTTTTTCTTTAAGAATATTAAAAAATTTGATGCATTCATCTGAAAAAATGAATGGAGCATCCTTTTCTAGGAGTTTATTCATAGGAGTGGCAATTTTAGAAAAATCTTTTATGAAACGTCGGTAAAAACCGGCATGCCCTAGAAAACTCCTAACTCCTCTAACATTAGTGGGATGTGGAAGTTTAGCAATTACATCTACTTTAGCTCTATCCACTTCAATTCCTTCCTTTGAAATTTTATGACCAAGAACGATGCCTTCTTTAACCATGAAATAGCATTTCTCCCAATTAAGAACTAGATTTGATTATTCGCATCTAATAAGCATTCATTCAAGATTAACTAGACATGATTCAAATGTATCACCGAAGACTAAAAAGTCATCCATGAAAACTTCCATGCATTCTTCTATCATGTCATGAAAAATCGCCATCATGCACCTTTGAAAGGTTGCAGGGGCGTTACAAAGTCCAAATGGCATGCGTTTGTAAGCAAAAGTACCATAAGGGCACGTGAACGTGGTTTTTTCTTGATCTTCGGGTGCTATTGGAATTTGAAAATATTCAGAAAAACCATCAAGAAAATAATAGTAACTATTTCAGGCTAATCTTTCCAATATTTGATCAATGAAAGGTAAGGGAAAGTGATCTTTTCTGGTGGCGTCATTTAATTTTCTATAATCAATACAAACACGCCATCCTGTTACAGTCCTAGTAGGAATAAGCTCATTTTTTTCATTTGTGATGACAGTCATGCCACCCTTCTTAGGTACGCATTGAACTGGGCTTACCCATGGACTATCAGAGATTGGATAAATTAAACCTGCATCAAGCAGTTTAATAATTTCTTTCTTAACAACATCTTGCATATTAAGATTTAGTCTTCGTTGGCGTTGCACATACGTTTTATGACCTTCTTCCATAAGGATTTTATGTGTGCAATACGAAGGACTTATTCCTTTAATGTCATGAATCTTCCATGCAATAGCTGGTTTATGAGCTTTTAGTACAGAAATGAGTTGAGATTTTTCATTTTCAGTAAGAGAAGACGATATTATTACAGGTAATTCAGATTCACCATGTAAATAAGCGTATTCCAGATAGTTTGGAAGTGGCTTTAACTCTAATGTCGGTGGTTCTTCTATCGATGATTTGTATCGAAATCTGTCTTCCTCTTTTAGCATTTGAATTTATTCTGTTGTTGGTTCATATCCATTAGCCATAAGTGTAGCTAACATTTCAGTTTCATCAATTGATTCAGTTCCTTCTCCTAAAGAACATTCTCCTGTTCCTTGTAATTCTGGAAATTCTTCTAACAATTCTGCATGTGAATCTATAGTTTGAATATAATAACATGTATCATCTGTAGATTGCGGTTGTTGCATGGCTCTATCAACTGAAAAGGTAACACTCTCGTTCTCTATAATTAGGGTCAGTTTCTTACCAAACACGTCTATTATTGCTTTAGCCGTGTTTAAGAATGGTCTTCCTAATATGAGAGGAACTCGAGAATCTTCTTCCATGTCCAGAATAACAAAATCTACTGGAAATACTAAAGTACCAACTTTAACTAGCATGTTCTCCATTATCCCTCTAGGATATTTTACTGATCGATCGGCTAGTTGTATGCTTATTCGTGTTGGTTTCAATTCTCCAAGGTCTAGTTTAACGTATAGTGAATATGGCATTAAATTTATACTAGCACCTAAGTCTGCCAATGCTTCTATTGAACTAAGACTACCCAGAAAATATGGAATTGTAAAACTTCCTGGATCAGATAATTTTTCTGGTATCTTATTCAATAGCACTGCAGAATAATTTGCATTCATAGTAACAGCCGAGAGTTCTTCCATTTTCTTTCTATTTATGATTAGATCTTTCAAGAATTTAGCATATCTAGGCATTCCTGAAATCACATCAATGAAAGGTAGATTGACATTTATTTGTTTAAACATATCCAAGAATTTGGATTGCTCGGCTTCAAGTCTTTCTTTTCTCATTTTACTTGGGTAAGGAAGTGGTGGTTGGTATGGTTTAACATAAGGTTTTGCCTTAACTGTGTTATCTTCATTAACCTTTTCAACTACCGGTTCTGTTTCCTTATCTTGCTCAGGTTGTGGTTCTTGTGGAGTAGGAATAGCGTCATCAGAAATTACAGGCATTTCAGGTGGTTTAAGTGTAATACCACTTCTTATGGTAATGGCTTTAGCTGTTTCATTCCGGGGGTTAGCATTTGTATCACTAGGTAGACTTCCCGGTTTTCTTTCACCTATCAACCTTGCTAGGTTGCTTACTTCTTGTTCCAAATTTTGGATAGAAGCTTGTTGATTTCTAAATACTTGAGCATTTTGTTCATTGGTTTGTTTCTGAGATGTGAAAAACTGAGTTTGAGATTCAACTAGATTTGACATCATATCTTCAAAATTTGGCTTTTTATCATCGGTTTGTGGTGGTTTATTTTAAAAAAATAGGTCTTTGCTGATTGTAAGTATTATTAGATACTTGTTGATTGCTAGGACCTTGTTGGTTGTTGTATTGAACATTTCGGTTATAATTCTGGTTTTGATTGTAAATTGGTCTTGGCGGTTGATAATTATTTTGATAATTATTTCCAGGCCTTTGGTTCTTGTATGAAACATTCTCTCTTTGTTCCATTGTTTGTTCAATACTGAGACAATCTTTTGTTAAATGTGGTCCTCCACACTGCTCACAACTATTTCTTATTGAGTGAATATCTTTAGTCATCTTTTTCATTCGTCTCTCGACAGCATCTATCTTTGCAGAAATGGAATCAAAGTCATGGCTAGAATCGGCTCTAGCTGCTTTAGATGATCTAACGATATCTTTTTCTTGATGCCACTCATGTGAGTGGGAAGCAGTGTTATCAATAATTTTGTAAGCGTCTTTCTTCATAATGGAACCACCAGCTGCTATATCGATGTCTTTTTTTGTAGTGATGTCGCATCCTTGGTAGAATATTTGTACTATTTGATAAGTGTCTAAACCATGTTGCGGACATCCTCTCCATAATTTTCCAAATCTTGTCCACGCTTCATTTAGAGTTTCATTTGGCTTTTGCGTGAACGTAACAATTTCTCCTTGAAGTCTCACGGCTTTAGATGCCGGAAAGAATTGTTTAAGAAATTTTTCAACTAAAACATCCCATGTATCAATCGCCCCTTCAGGTGACGATTCTAATCAATCTTTGGCTTCTCCCTTTAAAGTCCAGGGAAATAACATGAGATATATCTGTTCATCCTCAACTTCTCGAATTTTTAATAAAGTACAGATTCTATTAAAAGTACGAAGATATTCATTTGGATCTTCCTTCGGCGCACCACTAAATTGGCATTGGTAACAACCACTAAATTGGCATTGATTAGTTACCATGTGTAGAATTTGTCCTTTGATTTCATAATCTGGTGCATTAATATCTGGTTGAGTAATTGCGTGACCTTGGCCAGTACGTTTAGCTCTCATTCGGTCTTCCATACTTAGAGGTTCCAGATTTTCCATGATTGAATTTATTGAATCTGAATCACTAGAGGATTATGATTTAATGGGTTGTTCCTCAACAATCTCTGTTTGAATGATTGGTGGTTCCGAAGGAAAGATTAGTGGTTCAGGATCTCTGAATTGTCCCTGAATATCCTCCGGATTCTCAATTGTGAGGTCTGGTTCAAAAAATTGATTATCGAAAATTTGAATTGGAGTACTTGGTCGACTTGATGACGATTCTAAAGAAAAATCAACGGCGACAATATTGGCTAGATGTCTTGATCGAGTTACAGGTGGTGAACGTATAAAAGGTGGTGAACGTTTTGCTCGGTGCATTCACTGAATATCCTATTAGTTATAAAAGATAAAAATTATATAAGTTATCAAATTAATAGACTTTTCTGCTTTTGCCCACGTTTCGAATAGCCAATAGATGTAGCAGGGAGCCAGAACCCTTTAAATCGGAAGCTCACAACTCAGCCACTAACAAATCCAACTATTACTACGAAGCAGAAAATTTGGATGTCTATTAATTTAACCACTTAAAATAATTTTTCGTTGAAATTTAAAGAAATTTTAGAGAAGAAATAGAAAATTCTATGTCCTAAAAACTAGAGTGTCGTGAAATAAGAAAGAAAAATAACGCGTCGAAAAACGTCAAAAAATAAAAGGTCGAAAAATAATAAAAAGAACGTAGCGCGTCGAAACTTAAAAGTCTAAAAACTAAGAATTAAAAGTTGCGTCTAAAGGTATTAAAGCTTAAAAGAAATACTATATCCAAAACGGCAATAACTTAAAAAGTACTAAAATTTATAAAACGGCGTCGCAAAATTTTAAAGCAACTAAATCTTAGTCTAAAGAAAAAGCACTTAAGGAATTTTACGGCAAAGCCTAAAAATCTAGAAATAAAAATAACTATGGCAAAAACTATGACTTATGAAATGTCCCGTTCTTATTGATTAAAAACGTTCCATATTAATTGATTTCGTTGCGAGGTTTTGACCTCTATATGAGACGTTTTTCAAAGACTGCATTCATTTTAAAACAAACCATAACCTTTATTTCATCAATAAAGGTTTAAAAAGCTTTACGTAGATTATCAAATAATGATAATCTAAAATATCCTGTTTACACACGACCATTACATAATGGTTTACAATACAAATATGTTACAACAAAATAAGTTTCTTGAATGCAGTTTTTACACAATATCATACAAGCATGGACTCCAAATCTCGTCCTTATTTAAGTATGCGACAGCGGAAGCTCTTAATAATCACCTGAGAATAAACATGCTTAAAACGTCAACAAAAATGTTGGTGAGTTATAGGTTTAACCTATATATATCAAATCATAATAATAGACCACAAGATTTCATATTTCAATACACATCCCATACATAGAGATAAAAATCATTCATATGGTGAACACCTGGTAACCGACATTAACAAGATGCATATATAAGAATATCCCCATCATTCCGGGACACCCTTCGGATATGATATAAATTTCGAAGTACTAAAGCATCCGGTACTTTGGATGGGGCTTGTTGGGCCCGATAGATCTATCTTTAGGATTCGCGTCAATTAGGGTGTCTGTTCCCTAATTCTTAGATTACCAGACTTAATAAAAAGGGGCATATTCGATTTCGATAATTCAACCATAGAATATAGTTTCACATACTTGTGTCTATTTTGTAAATCATTTATAAAACCTACATGTATTCTCATCCCAAAAATATTAGATTTTAAAAGTGGGACTATAACTCACTTTCACAGATTTTTACTTCGTCGGGAAGTAAGACTTGGCCACTGGTTGATTCACGAACCTATAACAATATATACATATATATCAAAGTATGTTCAAAATATATTTACAACACTTTTAATATATTTTGATGTTTTAAGTTTATTAAGTCAGCTGTCCTCGTTAGTAATCTACAACTAGTTGTCCACAGTTAGATGTACAGAAATAAATCGATAAATATTATCTTGAATCAATCCACGACCCAGTGTATACGTATCTCAGTATTGATCACAACTCAAACTATATATATTTTGGAATCAACCTCAACCCTGTATAGCTAACTCCAACATTCACATATAGAGTGTCTATGGTTGTTCCGAAATATATATAGATGTGTCAACATGATAGGTCGAAACATTGTATACGTGTCTATGGTATCTCAAGATTACATAATATACAATACAAGTTGATTAAGTTATGGTTGGAATAGATTTGTTACCAATTTTCACGTAGCTAAAATGAGAAAAATTATCCAATCTTGTTTTACCCATAACTTCTTCATTTTAAATCCGTTTTGAGTGAATCAAATTGCTATAGTTTCATATTGAACTCTATTTTATGAATCTAAATAGAAAAAGTACAGGTTTATAGTCGGAAAAATAAGTTACAAGTCGTTTTTGTAAAGGTAGTCATTTCAGTCGAAAGAACGACGTCTAGATGACCATTTTAGAAAACATACTTCCACTTTGAGTTTAACCATAATTTTTGGATATAGTTTCATGTTCATAATAAAAATAATTTTCTCAGAATAACAACTTTTAAATCAAAGTTTATCATAGTTTTTAATTAACTAACCCAAAACAGCCCGCGGTGTTACTACGACGGCGTAAATCCGGTTTTACGGTGTTTTTCGTGTTTCCAGGTTTTAAATCATTAAGTTAGCATATCATATATATATAGAACATGTGTTTAGTTGATTTTAAAAGTCAAGTTAGAAGGATTAACTTTTGTTTGCGAACAAGTTTAGAATTAACTAAACTATGTTCTAGTGATTACAAGTTTAAACCTTCGAATAAGATAGCTTTATATATATGAATCGAATGATGTTATGAACATCATTACTACCTTAAGTTCCTTGGATAAATCTACTGGAAAAGAGAAAAATGGATCGAGCTTCAATGGATCCTTGGATGGCTCGAAGTTCTTGAAGCAGAATCATGACACGAAAACAAGTTCAAGTAAGATCATCACTTGAAATAAGATTGTTATAGTTATAGAAATTGAACCAAAGTTTGAATATGATTATTACCTTGTATTAGAATGATAACCTACTGTAAGAAACAAAGATTTCTTGAGGTTGGATGATCACCTTACAAGATTGGAAGTGAGCTAGCAAACTTGAAAGTATTCTTGATTTTATGTAACTAGAACTTGTAGAATATATGAAGAACACTTAGAACTTGAAGATAGAACTTGAGAGAGATCAATTAGATGAAGAAAATTGAAGAATGAAAGTGTTTGTAGGTGTTTTTGGTCGTTGGTGTATGGATTAGATATAAAGGATATGTAATTTTGTTTTCATGTAAATAAGTCATGAATGATTACTCATATTTTTGTAATTTTATGAGATATTTCATGCTAGTTGCCAAATGAAGGTTCCCACATGTGTTAGGTGACTCACATGGGCTGCTAAGAGCTGATCATTGGAGTGTATATACCAATAGTACATACATCTAAAAGCTGTGTATTGTACGAGTACGAATACGGGTGCATACGAGTAGAATTGTTGATGAAACTGAACGAGGATGTAATTGTAAGCATTTTTGTTAAGTAGAAGTATTTTGATAAGTGTATTGAAGTCTTTCAAAAGTGTATAAATACATATTAAAACACTACATGTATATACATTTTAACTGAGTCGTTAAGTCATCGTTAGTCGTTACATGTAAGTGTTGTTTTGAAACCTTTAGGTTAACGATCTTGTTAAATGTTGTTAACCCAATGTTTATAATATCAAATGATATTTTAAATTATTATATTATCATGATATTATCATGTATGAATATCTCTTAATATGATATATATACATTAAATGTCTTTACAGCGATAATCGTTACATATATGTCTCGTTTAAAAATCATTAAGTTAGTAGTCTTGTTTTTACATATGTAGTTCATTGTTAATATACTTAATGATATGTTTACTTATCATAGTATCATGTTAACTATATATATATATCCATATATATGTCATCATATAGTTTTTACAAGTTTTAACGTTCGTGAATCACCGGTCAACTTGGGTGGTCAATTGTCTATATGAAACATATTTCAATTAATCAAGTCTTAACAAGTTTGATTGCTTAACATGTTGGAAACATTTAATCATGTAAATATCAATCTCAATTAATATATATAAACATGGAAAAGTTCGGGTCACTACAGTACCTACCCGTTAAATAAATTTCGTCCCGAAATTTTAAGCTGTTGAAGGTGTTGACGAATCTTCTGGAAATAGATGCGGGTATTTCTTCTTCATCTGATCTTCACGCTCCCAGGTGAACTCGGGTCCTCTACGAGCATTCCATCGAACCTTAACAATTGGTATCTTGTTTTGCTTAAGTCTTTTAACCTCACGATCCATTATTTCGACGGGTTCTTCGATGAATTGAAGTTTTTCGTTGATTTGGATTTCATCTAACGGAATAGTGAGATCTTCTTTAGCAAAACATTTCTTCAAATTCGAGACGTGTAAAGTGTTATGTACAGCCGCGAGTTGTTGAGGTAACTCAAGTCGGTAAGCTACTGGTCCGACACGATCAATAATCTTGAATGGTCCAATATACCTTGGATTTAATTTCCCTCGTTTACCAAATCGAACAACGCCTTTTCAAGGTGCAACTTTAAGCATGACCATCTCCCCAATTTCAAATTCTATATCCTTTCTTTTAATGTCAGCGTGGCTCTTTTGTCGACTTTGGGCGGTTTTCAACCGTTGTTGAATTTGGATGATCTTCTCGGTAGTTTCTTGTATAATCTCTGGACCCGTAATCTGTCTATCCCCCACTTCACTCCAACAAATCAGAGACCTGCACTTTCTACCATAAAGTGCTTCAAACGGCGCCATCTCAATGCTTGAATGGTAGCTGTTGTTGTAGGAAAATTCTGCTAACGGTAGATGTCGATCCCAACTGTTTCCGAAATCAATAACACATGCTCATAGCATGTCTTCAAGCGTTTGTATCGTCCTTTCGCTCTGCCCATCAGTTTGTGGATGATAGGCAGTACTCATGTCTAGACGAGTTCCTAATGCTTGCTGCAATGTCTGCCAGAATCTTGAAATAAATCTGCCATCCCTATCAGAGATAATAGAGATTGGTATTCCATGTCTGGAGACGACTTCCTTCAAATACAGTCGTGCTAACTTCTCCATCTTGTCATCTTCTCTTATTGGCAGGAAGTGTGCTGATTTGGTGAGACGATCAACTATTACCCAAATAGTATCAAAACCACTTGCAGTCCTTGGCAATTTAGTGATGAAATCCATGGTAATGTTTTCCCATTTCCACTCCGGGATTTCGGGTTGTTGAAGTAGACCTGATGGTTTCTGATGCTCAGCTTTGACCTTAGAACACGTCAAACATTCTCCTACGTATTTAGCAACATCGGCTTTCATACCCGGCCACCAAAAATGTTTCTTGAGATCCTTATACATCTTCCCCATTCCAGGATGTATTGAGTATCTGGTTTTATGAGCTTCTCTAAGTACCATTTCTCTCATATCTCTAAATTTTGGTACCCAAATCCTTTCAGCCCTATACCGGGTTCCGTCTTCTCGAATATTAAGATGTTTCTCCGATCCTTTGGGTATTTCATCCTTTAAATTTCCTTCTTTTAAAACTCCTTGTTGCACCTCCTTTATTTGAGTAGTAAGGTTATTATGAATCATTATATTCATAGATTTTACTCGAATGGGTTCTCTGTCCTTCCTGCTCAAGGTATCGGCTACCACATTTGCCTTCCCCGGGTGGTAACGAATCTCAAAGTCGTAATCATTCAATAATTCAATCCACCTACACTGCCTCATATTCAGTTGTTTCTGATTAAATATGTGTTGAAGACTTTTGTGGTCGGTATATATAATACTTTTGACCCCATATAAGTAGTGCCTCCGAGTCTTTAATGCAAAAACAACCGCGCCTAATTCCAAATCATGCGTCGTATAATTTTGTTCGTGAATCTTCAATTGTCTAGACGCATAAGCAATCTCCTTCGTTCATTGCATTAATACACAACCAAGACCTTGCTTTGATGCGTCACAATAAATCACAAAATTATCATTCCCTTCAGGCAATGACAATATAGGTGCCGTAGTTAGCTTTTTCTTCAATAACTGAAACGCTTTCTCTTGTTCATCATTCCATTCAAATTTCTTCCCTTTATGCGTTAATGCAGTCAAGGGTTTTGCTATTCTGGAAAAGTCTTGGATGAACCTTCTGTAGTAACCAGCTAGTCCTAAAAACTGGCGTATGTGTTTCGGAGTTTTCGGGGTTTCCCACTTTTCAACAGTTTCTATCTTTGCCGGATCCACCTTAATACCTTCTTTGTTCACTATGTGACCGAGGAATTGAACTTCTTCCAACCAAAATGCACACTTTGAAAACTTAGCGTACAATTCTTCCTTCCTCAATACTTCTAACACCTTTCTCAAATGTTCACCGTGTTCTTGGTCATTCTTTGAGTAAATAAGTATGTCATCAATGAAAACAATGACAAACTTGTCAAGGTATGGTCCACACACTCAGTTCATAAGGTCCATGAACACAGCTGGTGCATTAGTTAAACCAAACGGCATGACCATAAACTCGTAATGACCGTAACATGTTCTGAAAGCAGTCTTTGGAATATCATCTTCTTTCACCCGCATTTGATGATACCCGGAACGTAAGTCAATCTTTGAATAAACAGACGAGCCTTGTAGTTGATCAAATAAGTCGTCGATTCTCGGTAGTGGGTAGCGGTTCTTGATGGTAAGTTTGTTCAACTCTCGGTAGTCGATACACAACCTGAATGTACCATCTTTCTTCTTGACAAACAAAACAGGAGCTCCCCACGGTGATGTGCTTGGTCGAATGAAACCACGCTCTAAAAGTTCTTGTAATTGGCTTTGCAGTTCTTTCATCTCGCTGGGTGCGAGTCTGTAAGGAGCACGAGCTATTGGTGCAGCTCCTGGTACAAGATCTATTTGAAATTCAACGGATCGCTGTGGGGGTAATCCCGGTAATTCTTTCGGAAATACATCGGGAAATTCTTTTGCAATGGGAACATCATTGATGCTCTTTTCTTCAGTTTGTACTTTCTCGACGTGTGCTAGAACAGCATAGCAACCTTTTCTTATTAGTTTTTGTGCCTTCAAATTACTAATAATATGTAGCTTCGTGTTGCCCTTTTCTCTGTACACCATTAAGGGTTTTCCTTTTTCTCGTATAATGCGAATTGCATTTTTTGTAACAAACGATCTCTGCTTTCACTTCTTTCAACCAGTCCATACCGATTATCACATCAAAACTCCCTAACTCTACTGGTATCAAATCAATCTAAAATGTTTCGCTAACCAGTTTAATTTCTCGATTCCGACATATATTATCTGCTGAAATTAATTTACCATTTGCTAATTCGAGTAAAAATTTACTATCCAAAGGCGTCAATGGACAACTTAATTTAGCACAAAAATCTCTACTCATATAGCTTCTATCCGCACCCGAATCAAATAAAACGTAAGCAGATTTATTGTCAATAAGAAACGTACCCGTAACAAGCTCCGGGTCTTCCTGTGCCTCTACCGCATTAATATTAAAAACTCTTCTGCGGCCTTGTCCATTCGTGTTCTCCTGGTTCGGGCAATTTCTAATAATGTGGCCCGATTTTCCACATTTATAACAAACTACATTGGCATAACTTGCTCCGACACTACTTGCTCTGCCATTACTCGTTTCGACACCATTTGTTCCTTTCGTTCTATTAACCCTGGTCCGTAGACCTCACACTTCGCCGCGCTATGACCATTTCTTTTACACTTGTTGCAAAATTTGGTGCAGAACCCCGAGTGATACTTTTCACACCTTTGGCATAGCTGCTTCTGATTGTTGTTGTTGTTGCGGTTATTATTGTTGTTGGGATGATTGTTGTAGTTGCTGTTGTTGTTGTTGTTGGGCCGTTTGTTGTAGTTGCGATTGATATTGCGATTCTTGGGATAATTGTTGCGATTATTGTTGTAATTGCTGTTGTTGTTGTATTGGTGATTCTTATCACCGTTTTCCTCCCACTTTCTTTTGACTTGCTTTACATTGGCCTCTTCAGCAGTCTGTTCTTTAATTCTTTCTTCAATCTGGTTTACTAGTTTGTGAGCCATTCTACATGCCTGTTGTATGGAGGCGGCTCGTGTGAACTTATATCTTCTTGTATTCTTTCCGGTAATCCTTTCACAAACGCGTCGATCTTCTCTTCCTCATCTTCGAATGCTCCCGGACACAATAGGTACAATTCTGTGAATCGTCTTTTGTACGTGGTAATATCAAATCCTTGGGTTCGTAACCCTCTAAGTTCTGTCTTGAGCTTATTGACCTCGGTTCTGGGACGGTACTTCTCGTTCATCAAGTGCTTGAATGCTGACCACGGTAGTGCGTACGCATCATCTTATCCCACTTGCTCTAGATAGGTATTCCACCATGTTAACGCAGAACCTGTGAACGTATGCGTAGCGTACTTCACTTTGTCCTCTTCAGTACACTTACTTATGGCAAACACCGATTCGACCTTCTCGGTCCACCGTTTCAATCCGATCGGTCCTTCGGTTCCATCAAATTCCAAAGGTTTGCAGGCAGTGAATTCTTTGTAGGTGCATCCTACACGATTTCCTGTACTGCTAGATCCAAGGTTATTATTGGTATGTAGCGCAGCCTGTACTGCGGCTATGTTTGAAGCTAGAAAAGTACGGAATTCTTCTTCATTCATATTCACGGTGTGTCGAGTAGTCGGTGCCATTTCCTTCAAAATAGTCAAATGGAACAAGTTAATCATACGGAATATTAAGAGTAGTTAATAGTATTTCGTAGCATAATATGAACTCATTTATAAAAGCTTTTTCTTCATATTAGCGTTTTATAAGTTTAAATTCGGGTAGTACCTACCCGTTAAGTTCATACTTAGTAGCTAATATACAATTCAACTACTACAATTCTATATGAAAAACTGATTGTAATAATATTTCGCGTTCAAACTTTTATACAATATTTTACAAACTTACAATACCGCTTATTTTACATAAAGCATGAAATATAGCACGCAATAACTTTGATACAAGATAGTTGTGAAGATAATTCTAGCTAGTACACAAGTCGTTCAGCAAAGGCAATAAAGACACGTAATTCATACGTCCAGAAACAAGTCATGCATTCTGGTTTTACTAGGACTACTTCCCGTCCTTGGTCTTGTGGAACATAATCGTTATGGCCGTTGATAAGACAGCGTGTTGTAACGTTGTCAAAGGGACGATGGTTACGTAATGTCCAACAATCCCGTAACAATCTAAAAACCTCATTTCTTACCCCAATTACCGACTCCGTCACTTGTGGGAACGTTTTGTTTAATAGTTGTAGCCCGATGTTCTTGTTCTCACTTTGGTGAGAAGCGAACATTACTAATCCGTAAGCATAACATGCTTCTTTATGTTGCATGTTAGCCGCTTTTTCTAAATCACGAAGTCCAATATTCGGATATTTTGAGTCAAAATAATTTCTTAACCCATTGCGTAAAATAGCATTTGGGTTCCCCGCAATATATGCGTCAAAGTAAACACATCGTAACTTATGGATTTCCCAATGTGATATCCCCCATCTTTCGAACGAAAGCCTTTTATAAACCAAGGCATTCTTGGAACGTTCTTCGAATGTCTTACAAACTGATCTCGCCTTAAATAGTTGTGCCGAGGAATTCTGACCGACTCTAGACAAGATTTCATCAATCATGTCTCCGGGTAGGTCTCTTAAAATATTGGGTGGTCTATCCATTTTGTGTTTTTATACTGTAAAATAGACAAGAGTTAGATTCATAAAAAAAATACTTATTAATACAAGCAATTTTTACATATATCATAAAGCATAAGCACACTATATTACATATATTACACCACACGAATACAACTATCTTATTCCGACTCGCTCGTTTCTTCTTGTTCGGTTTTGGTTCGTTTTGCCAAGTTTCTAGGGATATATGATGTTCCCCTAATACGAGCCGTCGTTGTCCACATTGGTTTAGAAAAACCTGGTGGTTTAGAGGTTCCCGGGTCATTGTTACAACTTAAGGACTTCGGGGGTTGACGATACATATAAAGTTCATCGGGGTTGGAATTAGATTTCTCTATTTTTATGCCCTTTCCCTTATTATTTTCTTTTGCCTTTTTAAATTCAGTTGGGGTAATTTCTATAACATCATCGGAATTCTCGTCGGAATCCGATTCATCGGAGAATTGGTAATCCTCCCAATATTTTGCTTCCTTGGCGGAAACACCATTGACCATAATTAACCTTGGTCGGTTGGTTGAGGATTTTCTTTTACTTAACCGTTTTATTATTTCCCCCACCGGTTCTATTTCTTCATCCGGTTCCGATTCTTCTTCCGGTTCCGACTCTTCTTCCGGTTCCTCTTCGGGAACTTGTGAATCAGTCCACGAATCATTCCAATTTACATTTGACTCTTCATTATTATTAGGTGAGTTAATGGGACTTATTCTAGAGGTAGACATCTATCACATAATATCAAACGCGTTAAGAGATTAATATATCACATAATATTCACATGTTAAAAATATATAGTTTCCAACAAAATTTGTTAAGCAATCATTTTTTCAAGTAAACACGGTCGAAGTCCAGACTCACTAATGCATCCTAACAAACTCGATAAGACACACTAATGCAAAATTCTGGTTCTCTAAGACCAACGCTCTGATACCAACTGAAATGTCCCGTTCTTATTGATTAAAAACGTTCCATATTAATTGATTTCGTTGCGAGGTTTTGACCTCTATATGAGACGTTTTTCAAAGACTGCATTCATTTTAAAACAAACCATAACCTTTATTTCATCAATAAAGGTTTAAAAAGTTTTACGTAGATTATCAAATAATGATAATCTAAAATATCCTGTTTACACACGACCATTACATAATGGTTTACAATACAAATATGTTACAACAAAATAAGTTTCTTGAATGCAGTTTTTACACAATATCATACAAGCATGGACTCCAAATCTCGTCCTTATTTAAGTATGCGACAGCGGAAGCTCTTAATAATCACCTGAGAATAAACATGCTTAAAACGTCAACAAAAATGTTGGTGAGTTATAGGTTTAACCTATATATATCAAATCATAATAATAGACCACAAGATTTCATATTTCAATACACATCCCATACATAGAGATAAAAATCATTCATATGGTGAACACCTGGTAACCGATATTAACAAGATGCATATATAAGAATATCCCCATCATTCCGGGACACCCTTCGGATATGATATAAATTTCGAAGTACTAAAGCATCCGGTACTTTGGATGGGGCTTGTTGGGCCCGATAGATCTATCTTTAGGATTCGCGTCAATTAGGGTGTCTGTTCCCTAATTCTTAGATTACCAGACTTAATAAAAAGGGGCATATTCGATTTCGATAATTCAACCATAGAATGTAGTTTCACATACTTGTGTCTATTTTGTAAATCATTTATAAAACCTGCATGTATTCTCATCCCAAAAATATTAGATTTTAAAAGTGGGACTATAACTCACTTTCACAGATTTTTACTTCGTCGGGAAGTAAGACTTGACCACTGGTTGATTCACGAACCTATAACAATATATACATATATATCAAAGTATGTTCAAAATATATTTACAACACTTTTAATATATTTTGATGTTTTAAGTTTATTAAGTCAGCTGTCCTCGTTAGTAACCTACAACTAGTTGTCCACAGTTAGATGTACAGAAATAAATCGATAAATATTATCTTGAATCAATCCACGACCCAGTGTATACGTATCTCAGTATTGATCACAACTCAAACTATATATATTTTGGAATCAACCTCAACCCTGTATAGCTAACTCCAACATTCACATATAGAGTGTCTATGGTTGTTCCGAAATATATATAGATGTGTCGACATGATAGGTCGAAACATTGTATACGTGTCTATGGTATCTCAAGATTACATAATATACAATACAAGTTGATTAAGTTATGGTTGGAATAGATTTGTTATCAATTTTCACGTAGCTAAAATGAGAAAAATTATCCAATCTTGTTTTACCCATAACTTCTTCATTTTAAATCCGTTTTGAGTGAATCAAATTGCTATGGTTTCATATTGAACTCTATTTTATGAATCTAAATAGAAAAAGTACAGGTTTATAGTCGGAAAAATAAGTTACAAGTCGTTTTTGTAAAGGTAGTCATTTCAGTCGAAAGAACGACGTCTAGATGACCATTTTAGAAAACATACTTCCACTTTGAGTTTAACCATAATTTTTGGATATAGTTTCATGTTCATAATAAAAATAATTTTCTCAGAATAACAACTTTTAAATCAAAGTTTATCATAGTTTTTAATTAACTAACCCAAAACAGCCCGCGGTGTTACTACGACGGCGTAAATCCGGTTTTACGGTGTTTTTCGTGTTTCCAGGTTTTAAATCATTAAGTTAGCATATAATATATATATAGAACATGTGTTTAGTTGATTTTAAAAGTCAAGTTAGAAGGATTAACTTTTGTTTGCGAACAAGTTTAGAATTAACTAAACTATGTTCTAGTGATTACAAGTTTAAACCTTCGAATAAGATAGCTTTATATATATGAATCGAATGATGTTATGAACATCATTACTACCTTAAGTTCCTTGGATAAATCTACTGGAAAAGAGAAAAATGGATCTAGCTTCAATGGATCCTTGGATGGCTCGAAGTTCTTGAAGTAGAATCATGACACGAAAACAAGTTCAAGTAAGATCATCACTTGAAATAAGATTGTTATAGTTATAGAAATTGAACCAAAGTTTGAATATGATTATTACCTTGTATTAGAATGATAACCTACTGTAAGAAACAAAGATTTCTTGAGGTTGGATGATCACCTTACAAGATTGGAAGTGAGCTAGCAAACTTGAAAGTATTCTTGATTTTATGTAACTAGAACTTGTAGAATATATGAAGAACACTTAGAACTTGAAGATAGAACTTGAGAGAGATCAATTAGATGAAGAAAATTGAAGAATGAAAGTGTTTGTAGGTGTTTTTGGTCGTTGGTGTATGGATTAGATATAAAGGATATGTAATTTTGTTTTCATGTAAATAAGTCATGAATGATTACTCATATTTTTGTAATTTTATGAGATATTTCATGCTAGTTGCCAAATGATGGTTCCCACATGTGTTAGGTGACTCACATGGGCTGCTAAGAGCTGATCATTGGAGTGTATATACCAATAGTACATACATCTAAAAGCTGTGTATTGTACGAGTACGAATACGGGTGCATACGAGTAGAATTGTTGATGAAACTGAACGAGGATGTAATTGTAAGCATTTTTGTTAAGTAGAAATATTTTGATAAGTGTATTGAAGTCTTTCAAAAGTGTATAAATACATATTAAAACACTACATGTATATACATTTTAACTGAGTCGTTAAGTCATCGTTAGTCGTTACATGTAAGTGTTGTTTTGAAACCTTTAGGTTAACGATCTTGTTAAATGTTGTTAACCCAATGTTTATAATATCAAATGATATTTTAAATTATTATATTATCATGATATTATCATGTATGAATATCTCTTAATATGATATATATATACATTAAATGTCTTTACAGCGATAATCGTTACATATATGTCTCGTTTAAAAATCATTAAGTTAGTAGTCTTGTTTTTACATATGTAGTTCATTGTTAATATACTTAATGATATATTTACTTATCATAGTATCATGTTAACTATATATATATCCATATATATGTCATCATATAGTTTTTACAAGTTTTAACGTTCGTGAATCACCGGTCAACTTGGGTGGTCAATTGTCTATATGAAACATATTTCAATTAATCAAGTCTTAACAAGTTTGATTGCTTAACATGTTGGAAACATTTAATCATGTAAATATCAATCTCAATTAATATATATAAACATGGAAAAGTTCGGGTCACTACAACTTAAAACTAAATTCGAACGAAAAATATAAATATTACGCTAAAACAAATAAAAAGATACACAAAATAAACTTAAAGTTGTAAAAAGTACAATTTTTATAAAAATATTATTTTTATATTATTTATTTATAAAAGTATTAATTTTATATATTAATAAAACTAATTTAAACTAAATAATACAAAATAATAATAAAACTAAAACTAAATAATAAATAAATAAAAACCTAATTAGGGTTTTAATTGATAATAATTATAATTAATACCCCGTAATTATTGCAGTACCAGGTCAACTCTGGTGTGTCAGACAAGGCCATGCGATCGCATGGTCTTTGCGTTATAAATCCATGCGGTCGCATGGAGTAGGGTTTCGGGCCAGAATCTAGGCTGCAACAGTGATCGGGCCGAGTTCTTTTTTATATATATTTTTTTCTGTTTTAAATTTTCTGTTTTAATATTTATATAAAATATTTATATAAATTAAATAAAAACTTATATTTTTACAAACTAAAAGTAGAATTAGAAATATTTTATAATTTTATATATATATATATATATATATATATATATATATATATATATATATATATATATATATATATATATATATATATATATATATATATATATATATATATATATATATATATATATATATATTTAATAAACTCTTAAAAATATATAAATTTTGTTTTACTTTTTATATTTTTGTATTTTTAATAATTAAAACGTATTTTTACAAAAGTAAATTAAAAATCTTTTTATTTTATTTTATATAAATAGCGTTTCGCTTCCGACGTTTAAGCAGTTCCCCGGCAGCGGCACCAAAAATACTTGATGTTATGCGAGGTGTGTACAAAATAGTTATATTTTTACTACAAAATACTATTAAATACGATACAATTTTACACAAGTTATTTATTTATTTATAGAGTGGATATACCTAAACCTTGCTACAACACTTATAGGCAGTGTACCTAATCGTACAGTAGTGTAGTTTTTAGTAAGTCCGGTTCGTCCACAGGGAACTCGCCAAGTTTAACGCTGTATTTTTAAAACTATATTTGTAAATAAATATATATATAAATATAAGTAGTATTATTATTATAAAAGGGGGTTTTTACCGTTTAATGACCGGTTTGTCGATTTTAAAACTTAAGTTGCAGTTAAAACCTAATGTAAAATATTAAAAATAAAAATAACTTAATTTAAAGCGTAAAGTAAATAACGATAATGAAATTGCGATAAATAAAAATGCGATAAAATAAAATTGCGATAATTAAAAAGTACGATAATTAAAAGTGCAATTAAATAAAATGACAGTAAATAAAATGTGATAATTAAAAGTGCAATTAAATATGAAATAAAGGAATTATGCTTATTTAAACTTCCGTAATCATGATGTTTGACGTGTTGATTTTAGTTTTATTATCATGGGTTAATTGTCCTTTGTCCTGGATTATTCAATATGTCCATCTGGTTTTTGTCCATAACAGTACATCAGTCATAAATAAAGTGCGAGTGTCCTCGTCAAATTATCCTTATATCCGAAGTCAAATATTCCAACTAATTGGGGACTTAAAACTATAATTACACCAAGTGTCCTTGTATATAATTCACCCCTGTTTTAATAAGTCCATTGATTATTAATCCATTCCTGTGTCCGGTTAAATGAACGATTATTAGTACTTATAAATATCCCGCCCATCGTGTCCGATCGAGTGTATATGGTTATTTATAGGTACCACCAATTGTAAATCTTTATATTAAATTAACAAACTATCATTTAATTAAATAAATATAAAGCCCATTAATAGCTCATACTCTAATTTCCACAAGTGTCGTTTTTTTGTCCAAACCCCAATTATGGTACAAAGCCCAATTACCCCGTCTTTAATATTTAGCCCAACATCACGATTACTCCGGCTTAAATAAGCATAATAATAACTTAGCTACGAGACATTAATTTAAAAAGGTTGAACATAACTTACAATGATTAATAATAGCGTAGCGTTACACGGACAGAATTTCGACTTATACCCTTACAACATTCACTAACATACCCTTATTATTAAAATTAAAATTAAAAAGATGTGTTATTGTTCGATCACCAAACTGCTTTTTATAGGGATGTGGCCAGAAAAAGTGGCCCATGCGATCGCATGGGAATATAGCCTCCAGGCCATGCGATCGCATGGAGCAGGAATCCAGCTCACATTGCTTTGTCTCCTAGTTTGCCGATGATTTATATATATAATATATATATATATATATATATATATATATATATATATATATATATATATATATATATATATATATATATATATATATATAATTTTAAGAATTAATTATATATTATATTATATTCATGTGCATAGTTGACTTGTAATTTTTAGTCCGTTGCATCGAGCGTTGAGAGTTGACTCTGGTCCCGGTTCCGGATTTTCGAACGTCCTTGCGTACAATTTAATATCTTGTATTTTGCGTTTTGCATCTTGTACTCTTGTAATTTTGAGACGTTTCTCATCAATAATTTGAACCACTTTGATTGTACTTTGTACTTTTTAGTTTTTTGGTTGTTTGCGTCTTCAAATCGTCGAATCTGTCTTTTATCTTCACCTTTTATTATTTAAACGGATATTACTTGTAAATAGAACAATTGCAACTAAAAGCTTGTCTTTCTTGAGGGATAATGCTATGAAATATATGTTCGTTTTTAGCATTATCAGCATTCTTACAACATTTTTTTTTTTTGCGTTCGTCGTCACTAAACTTGCATTTTATAACTTATGTCATCCTTTTGTTAACTGTCTGTTTTTTTCCTCCGTTAACCTTCACCATGTGCCAAACATGTGAGGGTAGTTATGTCATTTTCTCTCCCAGAAAGTTGAGCGGCGACCGGCGTAATTTTGTCTTCTTCCCTTAAATAATTTAGTTTACTTATTCTTTTTCATTTATCATTTCTTTTCTCTTAGACTAGTTGTAGTGGTAAGGGGCGTGGGTTGATAGTGTGAGTTTTTTTTTTTTTTTTTTTTTTTTTTACTTTTTTGATAACTAGGATGTGTGGATTTTTTTTGTGTGGGGTAGTGGTGGTGTTGGTTTTTGGTTTTTTTTCATGTTTTGTGAAGTAAAATTTAGCCCGATTTAGAGTTTAGGGTTTAGAGTTTTGGGTTTAGGGGACTAAACCCAAAACCCTAAACTCTAAACCGTTCGTGTTAAAAACTCAATCTAAATCCTAAATTTAAACCCTAAATCAAAACCCTAAACCCTAAATTTCTAAACGCTAATATCTAAATTCTATAAACCCTAATATCTAAATCCTAATATCTAAAACCTCAACATACGCTCGAAAAACACGATAATTGTTGTATATTAATTCTTAGAGCATTTTCCCGCCAAAATAAAAATATTTATCACAAAGTGTCTTTATTAAATTTTCATATTTTCATCCAATCTATAATGTTCGTGAACAAAGTTTTTTCGAAAAACGAAAAAAAGAAAAATTTGTTGCTTCCCTCCGATTGGTTACTTCCCCCTTGATCCTACCATATATATATATATATATATATATATATATATATATATATATATATATATATATATATATAACGTAAGTAATCACATAAAGAGAACGCATATTTAAATAATAATAATATAATAATTATTATAATAATAATAATAATTATTATAATAAAGTTTGTTTAAAAATTGAGTATTTATATTTTTAATAATTATTATTATTAGTAATAACAAATAACTCTTGATTTTGAAAATTAAAATACAACTATTATATGAAGATTGTACAATATGCTTTAAAGTTTGTACATGTGTTCATAGGTGTTTTGTAAAAGATTATACAATTTGTTTTAAAGTTTGCACATATGGTCATGAAGGTATTTTATTATAGGGTTGTACATATGTTTCAAATATTGTACATATGGTCATGGATGTGTTTTATAAAACTATACATAATTCTTCAAATATTGTACATATGGTAATGAAGGTGTTTTATCATAAGGCTGTATATAATACTTCATACATTATACAATTAACATGTCAATATTTTTTATTAAATATAATTAATTATTTTAATGACATCATCACAGGGGGTTTAGAATTTTTCTCTTTATTTTTTGAATTTTTTTAAGTTTGGATAATTCTTATTTATGACATGTATCATTATAGAAGTTTATTGATTACTATAGATAGATGTCATATATTTTATTTTATTTTTTAAAAAGCAACAAGGGTGATTTAGTTTTTATTTTTCTGAAAGATCCTTGTATTTATTTTTATGTTAATGTCATATTTATTTTTTACTAAATTATGTATAATTTTAGGATTATATTTAATTTTAAGCATTTATAGTGAGGATCCTTGAATATTTTTTAATAGAGAAAGAGAATATGGAGTCGAGACACCGAACTCAGTGTCTAATTTTGGTATATTCTAATATATTAAAATTTAACACTGAAGCAAAAACAGAAGAAATCGTTCAGTGTATAATTTCAGTATTTAATTTAAATATTTAGTTTTATTTAATTAATTTAAAAACTTTTTATTTATTATTTTATATATTTAACTAACAAAAATATATAAAATAAAACATAAAATGTATATAAAATAAATCTAGTAAAAAGTTTGGCCCAAATTTAAAAAAAAAAAAAAAATCACCCCATTTTGACCCAGCTAAAGCTTCAAATATAGAATTGTACTTTTCAGCCTAAAATTATACTCCGTATCATATGCGGCTCTGCATCTCACGTTTCTTCATTTTTTTTTCATTCCTTTATTCATCCTTCTTCTTCTACTACAAAAAAATAAATAAAAATAAATAAAAATAACATAACCTACAAGAAAAAGAAAAAAAATAACATAACCTACAAGAAAAAGAAGGAAAAAGGAAGGAAAAATAGGAAAAAGACAAAATAAAAAATAAAAATAAAGGAATAATCGTTGAATATCAGCGTCGTGTACCAACGATGGAGGTCGACGACGACCGGCGACGCCGGTTTAATGCCGGCGTGGAGTGGACGATTCCACCGTACCTGGCATCAGATTTCCTTGACGGTAAGAAAAATGAACGAGTCTCTGTGCTTTAAAAAAATTTAACAATAACAAAGATGAGTCTAGTTTGTAACTTTACATTTAATTACTAAAAACTCACACATGTACATTAAAAAAATCGATTGTATTCTCGAGTCTTTCTTTTAGCGGAAAAGGGTGGAGAAGAAAGGGGATGAGAGTGATTTACTATCCTTTTAAATCCGTCCAAATATGGGCGGAGAGTTTTGGTGACAAAATCTAAAGATACTATCCTTCCTAATCATCTCTTCTCCTCTCATTTCCGCTAAAATTTAAAACTCGAGAATCGCTGTTATTTTTCAATCCATCAATCTCCTCTAAAAATGGCGAAAATTAATATACTAATAGATTGGCCGTTAGTGATAAAAAATTGATGGAATATCTTAATCTTAATATCTTATCATAATAAATAGGGAGTTAGATCCATCAAAATTTATTAAACGACATTTAAAAATGTGTTACACAATTATTAGTTTTAGAATTTATACGAGGGTATTACTAAAAAGTAGCTATAAATATTTGATGGATATATAAAAAACAATGTTGAATATATCACTGTTCAAGTAAAAATAAACAGAAAGCAAAAAAATTTAAAACGGTGAGAGTTTAAGAAGTGATTAACGTCGGCCACCAGCATCTGGGCCGACCCGCAGGTAGTACAACATGTACAATTGTACAGGGCCCAACAATTCTTAGGGGTCCAATATATTCATTAGATACACAAAATCGTTACCAGACTTTTAGAAGTTATAACTAGGGATGGCAATGGCCACCCGATCCGGCGGATATCCACCCAATCCACCCGCTTCGTGATAGATATGGATGAACCCAAATGGATATTGATACGGATATGGATGAACCTACATGGATATGGATATGGACATGGATGAAAAGATTTTATCAATGGACATATCCATTACCACCCGAAATACATATACAAATACATAAATATAGATATATGCTTACATATTTACTATTACAAGTTCATTTACCGTTAGATATATATTTTGCTTTCAACCTTATAATGAAATAACAATAATATATTACAATAAAACACGCATATATAATAAAATAAACTTACAAATTTCTTATTTAATTTTTCATAATCCATGTTTTATAATAAAATTTAACAAATTTTGTTATATCTTCGACAAAGATTACACATTCTTATGAATATATTTTAATTATGTAATGTTATATTTAAATCTGATATACTACATTTTTATTTTAATCGCATATTGAAAAATATCATAACATTTTTTTAATATTCATTGGATATCCATTAACCCGTTTAATCACTGGATATGAATATAGATGACATGAAACTAAACGAATATGGATAAACAAAAACTAAATAGATATGTAGGGCTCAATAGTTTACAAAATCATTATAATAATTTTTATTTTAATAAGCCCCTATCAAGTCCAAAAGAATCGAACCCAAATAGATTTCTTTTATACGACCCAAGGATTTGTATTTATAGCATAATTTTGTTTGATATCCCAACAATGTGGGATAAATCTGCTTATCACATTGTTTATTTTTGTTTAGTTTCCCACTGTGCATAGGTATGTTTATGTTTATTATGCATTATTTTGCTTATCTAGTTCATCATAATTGTTAGCTAGCTATTATTGTTTGAATTAATTATTTTAGCAATAATTGTAGTTCAATCATAACTACAGTTCATGTACAATAAGTAAATTAGCAAGTTTTGTTTATTTTTGATGATATTGTAATAAACAAGTTAAAGCAGTGTTCTTCTGATTCAGGGAATACGATTAGAGATGGCTCCTAAACAATTGTCCGATTATTCGTTAAGGCCTTAGGGGCCTTTTTCCGCCTCGTTCAGGGCACTCAAATTTTCGGGACCGGCCCTGACCAGCATAACTCCAAAAACACTTGACCACGTCAATTTCACTCCACACGATGTTAACAAGGTACAAACTCGTACTGTTGTACTTTTGGAGTTACCCGTATTTTATCTCGTGTCGTATAATGTAAATTGATTGATGATGTAATGAGAAGTTGCTTTCTTGAGGAGTTGGTGTGGTATCACTAATGCGTAATGTGTGAGAACTTCAACAAGAGTACCACTAAAGCATACATAAAAACTAGTAAAATGTTGCATTCTCATTCTCTTACTTTAAAATACCGTCAATTCACCAATATCAATCATGTATGTTTTCTTTCTTTTGGCTGGGATTATTATTTGCGCTAGATTACTAGATTATGAGAATTAGAATTAGCAGGGCCGGTCCTGACATTTTTAGGGCCCTGAGCGAGTCGGAAAAAAGGCCCTTAGTAGGTTGATTTGAGACCCTTAAAAACAGTAGGTTAATAAACTAATTCCGTGTTAATTTTATCAATTCGAGTAAGCCATGCTCTTAATTTGTCGCATTTTGTAGCTTTCTTCACAGTGTATTATATTTTTGCTTTTGGGTTGTATGGGCACAAAGTGCCTTGCAGCTTATCTATTGGTAAATAGATAAAAGTACTTATCAGTACATATACATGACGATTGATTTCCATTTACATAATAAATTACGAGTACAACAAAACCATATCTCACACTTTTCGTCAAAAATTTATACTTCTTTGGTTAAACAAACAACATATGGTACAAATTTGTTAACTCTCCTTAAACAACACATGGTACAAATTTGTTAACTCTCCTTACATTAGTTTTTAGTGTCTTTCATGTAACCACGTTTGTTATTATGAAAGAGGAACATGAGAATCTTTAAAGTTTTTGACTTTTTAAATTGCTCGTCAGACGTTATTGATTTTTTAGGAAGACTCATATCCTCATTAAGGCCCTAACTCTGCTTTTTAATGTGTTTTGGGTGTCACACACAGACCTGCAGTAGTACAAATTTTTATGCATATGCCTATGAGGACATAATTAATTATTGAAGCAAGTCTTGGAATTGCATCCCACATCAGTTCACAAATAAGAATATCTATTCTATAAAGTCCCCATCTCCTGATTGTGATTCAAAAAGTAGTAAGGGTCAGCTCGAACTTCTTGGGCTTGATCTCTCCTTGATGGGCTTAGTATTTTGTACGAATATGATGTGTATGTATAAAATTGTGGCTACGCTTCTTTCCAATCAGTTAAAATGTGTATGTATAAAATTGTGGCTGTTATAATATATAGAATATTATTGTTATAATATAGAATATATAATATATATTATATAAATTGATAGTCAATTATTGTTATAATATAGAATATATAATATATATTATATAAATGGATAGTTAATTATTGATGCACAAAAGTAATATTATTGTATTACTTAAATTTGTGATATTTTTGCTATAAATAGTCATGAATGCAAGCATTAAACTTGCACCATTTCTTACACTTACAAAGTGTTTATTTGTCTCTTCATTATCATCTTTGTTCTTACACTTCATTATTAGTATTCTTAATCAAGAATCAAACCACTAAAGGTAGTTATAAGCCTACTGAATTATAACATCAAGAATCAAATCACTAAAAGTAGTTATAAGCCTACTGAATTATAACACGTTATCAGCACGATAATCTTAATACTAAATATGGTTGGCTCTGCCACCTAAATGATATATGGTCGGTTATACCACCTAAAAAATATATGGTCGACAATGTCGCCTAATTATCATTTATGTTACTAACATTTATATTTCTATTATCTAACATTTATATGGTCGACACTGTCGCCTAATTATCATTTATGTTTACTAATATTTATATTTCTGTTATATAACATTTATTTATGATTGCTTACACATGGTCGACAATGTCGCATACTTATCATTATGTTATCTTAAATTTATGTTTAGTGTTTATATACTTATGAATATAAATTGACTCTAATTTATCATGTTGTTTGTTTTAATTTTTGATAATAGAAAATGTCGAATCTGGAAAAGCTTAAATTTACTCCTTTAGAATCAACTGGAAACAACTACATGACAAGGGTTATAAAAGTAAAAATGCATCTTAAATCAATGGGCATTCTTGAAACCATAAATGAAAACAACACTTGTTCTGAAAAAGAACAAGCAACGGCATGTTGTTTTATTCATCAACATATTGATGAATGCTTACAAAATAATTATGTGACTGTAGAAGATCCCCATGTTTTATGGGAAGGTCTCAAAAGCATATTCAATAATCAAAGAGAAATTTTACTTCCAGCTGCTATGGAACAATGGAGAACATTAAGGTTCCAAGACTTTAAGAAAGTAAATGAATACAGCTCAGCTCTGTATAATACATGTTCACAACTTAAATTCTGTGGACCTGAAATAAGTGATGCAGACATGATGGAGAAAACTTTCTCCACAATGAATGCTGCAAACAACACAGTGCAAAGAAATTTGAGAATGCTAAAGTTCAAAACATATCATGAACTTAATTCATATCTCTAAGTTGCAGAGCAAAATGATGAGCTATTAATGAAAAATCAGCAATCCCGTCCTACAGGTACACTTGCAATCCCTGAAGCAAATACTGCAAATAATTATAAACAGGGACAAGGAGGCGGGCAAGGTCGTGGTTATAATAACCATCACCATCATCATGCCAAAAGGCATAACTATGGTAGAAACCATCCTTATGGTAATGGTAATGGGCGTGGATGTGGTCGTGGTCGTGGCCGTGGTGGTCAAAGAAATAATAATCCACGAAAATATAAATATCAACCACAAAACAAGCCCACTAAACAAGATGTTGAAGAAAATTCTTCTAAAAATTCTGAAGAATCTTGCTACAGATGTGGTAGAATGGGCCACTGGGCTAATACTTGCCGAACATCTAAACATCTTGTTAAGATGTATCAGGATTCGCTGAAAGATAAAGAAAAGGAAGTAAACTTTGTGGATAACCTCGATCCAACAGTCACTGAGAAACCATCTGATTTATATGAAGATTTCTTGAATGTTTAAGTTGTTGTGTGTCTTTCGAAAACTAAACGATTTAATATCGTCTGTCTTTGTCATTATGTTTGCTAAATGTTTCAGTACTATCTATTTGCGTGTAAAATATTGTGTAATATTAATGTACTCACTATTTATTTCTTATATATGAAGTTTAATATGAATTTTGCTGGAATACAACATCAATCAAGTGGTGGAGATCTCTGTATAGCAGACAGTGAAACTACACACACTATACTTAAATCCGAGAAATATTTTATTGATCTAAAACCAACGGAAGGAACTATACATACAATATCGGGACCTACTAACTTGATAAAAGGGATAGGAAAGGCAAATTTCATACTACCAAATGGTACAAAATTTTTAATAAATGATGCCTTATTTTCTCCCAAGTCAAGCAGAAATTTATTAAGTTTCTCCGACATATACCTTAATGGGTATGATTATCAGTCAGTGACAACAGAAAATGAGAAATATTTAAGTATCACTGACAAGAGTCATGTGGTTGAAAAACTGCCAAGACTTAGTTCTGGATTACATTATACACATATAAATGTACCAGAAACACATATGATAGTTAATGAAAAATATATTGATCCTGGTGTATTCAGTTTATGGCATAACAGATTAGGACATCCAGGATCAACAATGATGAAAAGGATTATTGAATGTACTCATGGACATCCACTAAAGGATAGAAAAATCCATCATGATACAATGGTTCCATGTACATCTTGCTCTCTTGGAAAATTGATAACTAGACCGTCACCACTTAAGGTTGAGAAAGAATCACCAATGTTTCTTGAAAGAATTCAAGGTGATATATGTGGACCAATTCATCCACCATGTGGACCATTTAGATATTTCATGGTTCTAATAGACGCATCTAGCAGATGGTCTCATGTTTGTCTGTTATCAAGTCGTAATGTGGCATTTGCAAAATTTCTTGCCCAAATTATTAAATTGAGAGCACATTTTCCTGATTACACCATTAAAAGGGTGAGACTTGATAATGCTGGTGAATTTACATCTCAAGCATTTAATGACTATTGCATGTCTATAGGGATTGTTGTTGAACATTCTATTGCTCATGTGCATACACAAAATGGTTTAGCCGAGTCACTGATTAAACGTTTACAGTTAATCGCTAGACCATTGATAATGAGAACAAAACTCCCTGTATCTATATGGGGTCATGCAATTTTACATGCTGCTGCATTGATTCGCATCAGACCGAGTGCAAGTCATAAATATTCCCCCCTACAACTTGCTTTTGGTCAAGAGCCAAATATTTCCCACCTTAGAACATTTGGTTGTGCAGTGTATGTTCCAATTGTGACACCATAACGTACAAAAATGGGTCCTCAAAGGAGGTTGGGAATATATGTTGGATATGAAACATCTTCAATCTTAAGGTATATTGAACCTATGATAGGTGACGTTTTTACAGCACGTTTTGCTGATTGTCATTTTAATGAAACATTGTTCCCTAGATTAGGGGGAGAAATGAAAAATAAAGAAAATGATGTTTCATGGTGTGAACCTCAATTAAAGTATCTTGATCCTCGTACAAAAGAATGCGAGACAGAAGTTCAAAAGATAATGCATATACAAGAACTTGCAAATTAATTGCCTGATGCATTTACAGATACAAAAATGGTGACAAAATCATATATACCAGCAGTAAATACTCCAGTTCGAATTGAAATTCCAAAAGCTGGCAATAACGTCACTCATGAATCTTTGCCACGTCAGAAACGTGGAAGACCAATTGGTTCAAAGGATAAAAATTCTCGAAAAAGAAAATCAGCTGATAATGAAGTAAAAGAAAGTGTTCAAGAAGAACCACAAATTAGTACTCCTACTGCAGAGGAGATTGATGATGTCAATACAGAAATTGCAATTAATTATACATATTCAAAAATATTATGGAACCGAAATGAAATGAAAAATCTTGATGAGAAATTTTCATTTAATGTTGCATATGACATCATGAATAATGATGATGATCCAGAACCAACATCTATGGTTGAATGTCAAAATAGACATGATTGAGCTCAATGGAAAGAAGCAATATGAGCTGAATTAGAATCACTCAATAAAAGAAAAGTTTTCGGATCCATCATTCTCACTCCTAAAGATGTGAAACCTGTAGGATACAGATGGATTTTTGTCCGAAAAAGAAATGAGAAAAATGAAGTTACAAGGTATAAATCTAGACTTGTAGCTCAAGGTTTTTCTCAAAGACCAGGAATTGATTATGAAGAAACTTATTCCCCTTTTATGGATGCAATTACTTTTAGATACTTAATCAGCCTGGCAGTTTCTAAAAATTTGGAAATGCATCTCATGGATGTTGTGACTGCTTATCTATATGGATCACTTGATAGTGATATATATATATATATATATATATATATATATATATATATATATATATATATATATATATATATATATATATATATATATATATATATATATATATATATATATATCTGAAGATACCTGAAGGATTTAAGGTACCAGAAGCATCAAATGCAAAACCCAAAGAAATGTATTCGATTAAATTACAAAGATCTTTATATGGGTTAAAAAATTAGGACGTATGTGGTATAACCGATTAAGTGATTACTTGATAAGCAAAGGGTATACAAATAACCTTACTTGCCCTTGTGTTTTCATTAAGAAAACAACATCCGGATATGTGATCATAGCTGTTTATGTTGATGATCTTAACATCATAGGTACAAATAAAGAGATCCATGAAGCCATTCAACTTCTAAAGAAAGAATTTGAAAAGAAAGATCTCGGAAAAACCAAGTATTGCCTTGGTTTACAAATTGATCATATGCCTAATGGTTTACTTGTACATCAAACAACATATACTGAAAAGATTTTGAAACGTTTCAATATGGACAAGGCAAAACCATTAAGTACTCCTATGGTTGTTAGATCACTCAATGTTGAAGCTAATCCATTTCGTCCATGTGAAGATCATGAAGATATTCTTGGACCAGAAGTACCATATCTTAGTGAAATTGGAGCTCTTATGTATCTTACAAATTGTATAAGACCTGACATTTCTTTTGCAGTTAATTTGTTGGCAAGGTTCAGCTCTGCTCCTACTAAAAGACACTGGAATGGGATCAAACACATATTTCGATACCTTCGAGGAACTACTGATTTAGGATTATTTTATTCTAACGAATCAAAACAAGATTTGGTTGATTATGCAGATGCAGGTTATTTATCTGATCCACATAAAGCTAAATCTCAAACTGGATATGTATTCCTAAATGGAGGTACTGCAATATCATGGCGTTCTCAAAAATAAACACTTGTTGCTACATCATCAAATCATTCCGAAGTGATTGCATTACATGAAGCTACTCGGGAATGTTTTTGGTTGAGATCAATGACACAACTCATTACTGATTCTTGTGGACTAGAATGCGATAAAAGTCCAACAACTATCTATGAAGATAATGCAGCTTGCATAGTACAGATGAAAGAAGGGTATATCAAAAGTGACCGAAGAAAACACATACCTCCTAGATTCTTCTCATACACTCAAAATCTCATTAAGAACAACCAGATTGAAATGAGATATGTTCAATCCAGCAAAAACTCTGCTGATCTTTTCACGAAAGCACTTCCAACTGCTATTTTCAGAACACACGTTCATAACATTGGCATGAGACATGTTCAAAAGATGTAACGGCTGAAGCGATGTCTACTTGAGGGGGTGTCAACTCCATACTGCACTCTTTTTCCCTTAGCTAAAGTTTTTTCCCACTGAGTTTTCTATAGCAAGGTTTTTAACGAGGCAGTAACTTACAGTTGATCTTCAACAAACAAAATTGCTATCCAAGGGGGAGTGTTATAATATAGAATATATAATATATATTATATAAATGGATAGTCAATTATTGATGCACAAAAGTAATATTATTGTATTACCTAAACTTGTGATATTTTTGCTATAAATAGCCATGAATGCAAGCATTAAACTTGCACCATTTCTTACACTTACAAAGTATTTCTTTCTTTCTCTCCATTATCATCTTTGTTCTTACACTTCATTATTAGTATTCTTAATCAAGAATCAAACCACTAAAGGTAGTTATAAGCCTACTGAATTATAACATCAAGAATCAAACCACTAAAGGTAGTTATAAGCCTACTGAATTATAACAGTGGCTACGCTTCTTTCCAATCGGTTAAAATTGGTGATATCGAAGGTTATTGGATCGTGCCAATCGGCTTTTATTAAAGGAGGACAAATCCTTGATTGAATCTTGATTGCAAACGAGGTTGTTCATAACAGCAAAAAAGATCGTAAGAAGATGTTTTTGTTTAAAGTCAATTTTGAGCGGGTTTTTGACAGTGTCGACTGGACTTTTCTTGATGACACTCTACGACAAATGAATTTTGGTCTAACATGGTGAAAGTGGATTAACGACTGTCTACGATCATCTCGTACCTCAATACTTTCTAATGGGTCTCCAAAGGATGAATATTAACTCGAGAAAGGTTTGAGGCAAGGGGACCCTTTATCTCCGTTTCTATTCATTATTGTAGAAAAAGCGCTAAACATCGCTATGAATGAGGCAGTATCTGCTGGAGTTTTCAAAGGTATATCCCTCGGTAGTGATAATATTTCTATCTCATTTACAATACGCAAGTTATGCTCTATTTTTTGGGGAATGGTCTTTGGAGAACGCGTACAATCTTATTAAAATTCTTAACTGTTTTGGCGACGCGTCTGGTATGAATATTAGTATGGCGAAAAGCAAATTTTTTGGGCTAAATGTATCTTCGGCAGAAACAGAAAACCTAGCAAGCCTTCTGTCATGTACCTATGGATCCCTACCTTTTAATTATCTTGGTATGCCTATTGGTGACCGTATGTCCACTATTAATGCATGGGGTGAAGTGTTGAATCGCTTTAATTCGAAACTTAACTCTTGGAAAGCTAATCTCTTCTCTATCGGGGGTAGACTGACCTTGAATAAAGCATTCTTAGGGAGCCTTCCAATCTACCTAATGTCCCTGTAAAAAATCCCCGTCGGTGTACTCGACTCTCTTGAAGCAATAAGAAGGAAATTTCTTTAGAATTCTTTTGATAAAAAACTTATTATGTGGGTTAATTGGGATCAAATAAGGGCATCAAAATCGAAGGGGGGGGGGGGGTCTGGGGATAGGTAGCTTAAAGGCTAAAAATTTGAGCCATTTAAGCAAATGGTGGTGGAGACTTAAACTCGAACCGAATGCACTATGGCGTAAAGTAATCCGTTCATTATATGGGGAAGAAGGCGGTTTAGGTTCGAATGGTGATGATCGTAGATTCTCACCTACTTAGAAGTAAATCAATAAAAGTGGCCTGAAGATAGATAAACTGGGGATCCCATTCTCAGCTTCGATCTCAAGGAAGGAGGGCAACGACAACGAATCGTTATTTTGGTTTGATAAATGGCTTCCGAATTTGAATTATAATTTGAAAGTTCTATTCCCGAGGCTTTTTTCTTTGGAAAGTACTAAAGATGCCACTGTGTCTGAGCGTGTTATTAATTCGAACAGCGGCCTAGAAGGGAATTGGAGATGGTCATTGATAACTTCTAAATTATACATGTTTTTTGAATACATTTTGAGGAGTTATTTTGGTATTTTAAAGTCATTTTGATGCTAAAACACACAAAAATGGGTAAAAACGGGAAAAAGGTATTTAATGTTTTGTTTAAGAAATGTGTTAAAACAGGACTAAAAACAGTAAAAAGGAAGTAAGTATTGAAGAGATGCTGAAAATCTGCGTGCTGTCACCGTTTTGGTCATATCATGAGCATCTGGACTTCGTTTTCGATGAGCCACCTGTTAAAATGACCGTAAGACAAAAATCTACAACATAGTGGAGGAAGCCGTCAGCTTGGTCAAAGGGAAGCTGCCGGCTTGGCCAAAGGAAGCCGCCGGCTTGGGTCAAAGAGTCAACATTATTGCCGAGCACGTTTTTCTTGGCCTATAAGCTCAGATCTGAAGTGAAGCCGCTGGCTTGACAACTGAAGCCACCGGCTCAGAACTAAAACGCATTTTCTTGGGCGTAACGATCAAGTTTTGAGTGGAGAAAAAGTCACCGACATGGGAAGCCGCCGGCTTGGCACGAAGCCGCCGGCTTGGCACGGTTTTCGAGGTCTATAAATACTGGTCGAATCCTACAGTTTTCAATATACCTTTTCATTATTTCACTCTCAACTTTCGAAATTCTGTAGTTTAGGGTTAGTTTAGGTTTTATTTTCAATGTAAAGTTACTCTCTTGCATTGGATTCAAGTCTTAATTCAAGTTAATGCAGTTTTTCTTATTCCTCTTCTGACATCCCAAATTCTAAAGTATTATTTTATTAGTAAATGATAAAACTTTTAATAAAGTTTTATATGTATGATTTAAAAGATAAATGTTAGTTAAAAAGGGACTATTATTGTAAAGTTAAGATAATGTCTAAACTAGCTAACTAAATTAGGACCACCTAAGTTATGTAATGGTGGGGAGGGACTTAAGTTGTCAAAACACCATAGTTAATTAAAATAAAACCTATAGAAAATGGAAGGTAAGTGGTATTGAGTATTTAAACAAAAAAATTACAGTGAGTGTATGAGTGCGTGATGTGTGTCGAGCAAGAGGAAGGAGGAGACCAAAAATTGGAAGTTGATTCTTCATGCAAGTGCAAAATTGAACAATTAGAGGCTTATAGTTCATGCTAGAAGCAAGTATTTCATCATCTTCTTCCTAAATCCAACTTTAAATTAAGGGTTCATAAACCCTAGAGAAGTAAGGTATGAATTTTGTTGAAATTAGATGAAATTTATGGTTGTTTCAAGTTTAGTTAATGTTTTAATGTTATATGCACTATGGTTAAGCTCAAAAACAAATCTTAAAAGTTAGAGCTTTCATGAGTATTATAACACTTGAAGTGGGGTTTTTGAATATGATATGTTTATGATTAGTTATACTACATAATTTGCTAAATAATGTGTTTATGTAAGATTGATGCATAAAAATTAAGTTATATGATGTCAATGTGGATGTTTATGAATGAACTTGTTAAAAGTCAAGTGTTTTGAAAAATATGGTGATTTTGATGTTGATAAGGGCCAAATCAATTAAGGCACATAAGGTGTTTGTGAAAATGCTTCAATGAAGTTTAATGTGGTTTTGGCCTAATAATAGTCTAGAATTGTTGTGTTGTATGAGAATAGGATATATTAATGAATAAAAGAATAATGAACTTTAAAGAATGTGACTAAAGGATAAAATGTGTTAAAGAATTAACTATTAAGAATGTAATTGGATTAAAGGGTAAGAACGAGTAAGTTTGTATATGTGTTGTGTCAAGGTTAACTAATTGAGTTAACTTAGTATGAATGAATGAATGATTACGTATTAAGTAATTAACATAATTAGCATTGATGTTAAGAGCTAATCAAGGGAAGTAAAGCGCTCAAATTTGCAAAAGACACCAAGGTGAGTTTCATACGCAGGATCATATACTAATCAATGTTTTAATTATGTATTCGATATTATGATGTGTTTTTCGTTGTATCATGAATATTATGGTTGAGTAGAACAAGTATTTTGTTTACGGTAAGTTATCAAGTTAAAGATTTTGGTGAAGTTAATTTTATTAGTTTATGTTACGGTTGTTAATGGGTAGTTAATGATGAATGCGGTAGATGATATTATGATGTGGTAAGTTTACTAATACAATTTCATGATGTTAAAGAAGTCTTTCAAGAATTTTAATAGTAAAGGAATTCGGGTAGAGTGACGAGATATGAGTCTATGATAGACCAATGAAGAAGGAATTCCACCGGGACAAGCCGATCACGAGGGCCACGATATATAAGTGGGGATACACTTGTACATACACTAGTGTTTGATATGCTACTAACGGACGGTTTAATTTGTGCGTTGTCGTTAGGTCGCAGGATGTCCGATTCGGTAGTACACAGTGTCTTCGTTTATTTATATTTTGCGGGGCCTAAATTTACTTTTACTTTCTAAGGTGTAGAAGGTGTAAGTTAACCTAGTATCGTATTTTTTTGCTGATTAACGAATTGAAGATCAAGTGGATAATTGTCTTTTAGTTAAATTACCTGGATAAAAGATAGTAGTTGATTTTAGCTAAAAGTCCTAATTGCAGAAAAGTAAATAAAGTGGAAGGATATCTGGAGTATGCAGATCAGGGAAATGTTGACCAAGATATTAGTATTGGGTTTGGGGAAGGTAATTATGCTTATGTTAAGACTATGCTTGGAATGATGTAGATCTGGATGGAGAGAGCCCTTTAAATAGACTTGATTTTTGCCTGCAAACGGCTGGCAGGCAGTTTGGCAGGCCGTTTTTGGAGGCGGTTTGTTAAGTCAAGCCGTTTATCGAGCCCGTTTGCTCTGACCGTTTGGCAGGCCGTTTGCCATACTGGCAAGCCATTTGGCAAGCCGTATGGCAGGCCGTTTGCTGGCATGGTCAGCCTGGTTTCACTGGATCGTAACTTGATTTCTTGTCTTTCACCGTTTTCGCTCTAGAATCTTCGTTTTAGCTCCGTTTTACTTGATTCTCAGATGTAGAGTATACATGATCATGCTCCTCACTAGCGGATCACTCATATCACTCAAGTGTTTAGGGTGTCCTATTCTAATTGTATTGTCACTCAGAAGCCAGTTGTGTAACAGTTCTCATCATAGGCTTGGTAAAGCATCGATATCTCCACCGGTTAAGTAAGGACGGCACTGATCTTCTTCCTAAGCATTCTTTCAAGAGGAAGACGGGTTATAAGGTTTTGGTCGAGAATTTATGGATCGGTGAAAGGTATCCAAATCTTTTTATTTTTGAGAGAATTGATAGACTTTGATTCTTCAGAGTATCCATTTTGGATAGAGAACGACCTAGAATTCCGTAAAAGTTTTCTTCGAAAGAGGCGAATTTTGCTAAGACTTTGTCAAGAATTTTCTTTTGCTCTTCTGGCATTCTTCTTCAGGGCATCTTCTCGGGTTTTTCTTTGCCTTATTCATAGAGACTTGCTCTAGAGAATTTGCTCTTTCAATTTTTTTTTTCGGCATACCCTTTCTTCATAACTTTTGTCTTTCGTTCCTGGTGCCCAGAGAGGAAGTGATAATCCACTGAAAATAGGTCTTTGACCTAAACAATCAGGGGTTCGGAATCTTTCAACAAGTGCTTTTGAAGCGAATTTGATCGATCTATCTCTTTATAAATCTCTGGATCTTTTGATGAATGGAAAGGGGGGTGAATGTGAATGGTGTATTTTGGGAGTGAATTTGGGGTGAACATTTCTGATTCATCAACTCTTTATGTGAGTTGGCCGGTTTAAATTGCGTGGAGTGGAAACGGAAACTGATGGCTTTTTGTCTTCTCTATTTAGAATGATTTCGGAAGGAGTATCGCACATGCACCACGTATGGCGCTCACTAACAATTGGTCTTGAAACGTATGTCTGAACCAAGTTGTAACTTGAACCGTACATCGGCACGCTTATCAAATGAAATAACAAAGTACTGTAGATTTGATGGGTCATACAGATACTTTGGGTCCAAGATTCCTTACCTTTTGGGGAGTAGGGGTCGTGCTTGATCATGCATAACCTTTTACATATTTTCTTAAAAGAAATCTTTTGACACAAAACATAAGTTTCAACTTAATCGTTCCGTTCTAATAAATGTTCCGATAACCAATTTCTAGCAATTTTATTAGATCTTTTGGGCAAAAACAAGGTAAGAATTTATCAAAATTACCCAATATCCATTGCTTAATTACTTTTTGGACAAAAGAATTTTTCAAAACTTGGCGTTTTATGATTACTCGACTTTTAAAACCTTTACCCATTACCCCACACTTAGAAGAACATTGTCCCTAATGTTCTCTAGAAAGAATATTTTAATACTTTATAAATTAAGGACAATGACTTCTAAAATTCAAAGTTAGTTGCGGGGGTTGCCCCACACTTAGAGATTTAGTGCGTTATAATCGAAATACGTTTGAGGAAGGATTACTTCCCTATGGTCGTGTTACTTTTCTAGTGTTGGGCCTTCCTACGGTCAATCTCCTAGGGACCAGTCTCTTTTGATAATATTTCTGCATGAAGAACAAAAAGAGAAATGCAGCATTTCCACTATAACTTTTTTAGTACAATGCTTCAAAAAGATAAAACTAAAAGTAAAATTTAGTAGTCTATGGGATACTATCCTGGTCAATGTGCTGAGTCGGCGCTGCGAAGTATCTGAAGATATCATCATCATCCTCTAGTCTTGGTAAATACTCAAGAGGTTGCCCTATATCTAACTCAGGGCCTAGTAGTGAATCCAGACATAGGTCTGACGGCAACTCCAGGTGGGATAGGCTCGGGAAAGGCTCCTCGTCAGGTATGCTCCCAGTGATTTCAAATGCCTGGGTCGTTGGTGGCTCAACTGAAATGGGAATAGTGACTAAGTGACAACCCTCAGGTAGCTCAGTGACTGGAACTGGCTCGGTGACTGGACAGGTGGCGTGATGGGAATAGGAGTAGCGTGTGCAGGTATGGCAGCTGAGGCAACTGAGTGAATTGAGGCCGGTGTGGAACACCTGGGCGTAGCTTGTCGTGTCGGCTGAACACGGCGCGCTAGCCTAAATGAAGACTGGCCCAGAGTACTGCGCGACATCCCCTATCGCTGAAGGTATGCTCTAAGAGCTCGGTAGAGCCTCTGCTAGTCTCTGAGTAGTGCCCATGCAACGTCAAGGTCACTTAATGTGGCTCCATAGTGTATCACCATCTGTGGCTCATGTGTCTCTGGTAGTTATGTGTGCTCGGCTGGTCTCCTGGCTAAACGTCTAGATCGTCGAACGGGAGGAGCTGGCGGTGCTATGCAAATATCCTCCTCAACGCTCTCCAATATCAATCGCCTTGGGCCTAATTTCCCTGTTGATGGCCTGTTCTGATCAGCACTGCTTCTGGATGAGTAAACTCTAGGAGTCCATCTCCTGTGAACTGGGATGTAAACTGAAGCTCCTGAAATTGGCATTTTTGCCTGAACACATTCAACAAACTTGTAAGTACTAAGCGCAAGTACGGCGCTTAGTTGTTAGTATACAGAGATAATATCTTAAGACTGAAAATAATCGAAATAAAAATAAATAATAATTAAAGGATAAGCAAGGGGTGCCTCCCATGAGCGCTTTGTTTATCAAGTCGTTACAACTCGACTTTTCTTTGCCAGATCTTCAGAATGGATCAAAGGAGAAGAGGTGCTCCTCCTTATCGTGGTCTTCTAGATAAGCTTTTAACCGGTGGACGTTGACTTTGAAGTTGCCGGTAGGTCCTTCCAATTCCACGGCTCCGTGTGGAAAATCATGTACAACTTTGTATGGGCCACTCCATCTTGATCTAAATTTTCCAGCGAACTTCTTGAACCGAGAATTGAAGAGCAGAACTTTATCTCCAGGGGCGAACTTTGTAGGAATCAATTTTGCGTCATGCGTAAGCTTTGTTCGTTCCTTGTAGATATATGACGTTTCGTATGCTTGGTCTCTTAATTCAACGAGCTCGTTCATTTGCATTTTCCGATGTTTTGTGATAACTGAGGGATCGAGGTTGCAGGTCTTTAGCGCCCAGAGAGCTTTATATTCAAGTTCCAGCGGAAGGTGACAGGCTTTTCTATAGATCATGCGGTAGGGTGTAGTTCCTAGAGGATTCTTGTAAGCAGTCTGGAATGCCCACAGATCATCATCTAGTTTTTCAGCCCACTTATTTCCATGATGGCCGACAGTTCGTTCTAAGATTCTTTTGAGTGCTCTGTTCGTGACCTCTGCTTGTCCGTTGGTCTGCGGATGATAGGCAGTGGACATTTTATGGATAACTCCGTATTGTTTCATCACCTTCATAAATTGAGTATTACAGAAGTGTGTGCCTCTATCACTTATTATAGCACGGGGAGCTCTAAATCTGCAGAAGAGTCTCTTCAGGAAGTTAGTGACGACTTTGGCATCATTAGTCGGAAATGCTTGGGCTTCAACCCATCTGGAGACGTAATCTACTGCTACGAGGACATATTCTTTCCCATTAGACTTTGAGAATGGGCCCAAGAAGTCTAATCCCCATATATCGAAGATCTCGCAAGCTTGGATATTAGTCCAAGGCATCTCATTCTTCATAGAGATAATACCTTGCCTTTGGCATGCGTCACAATGCTTTACAAGCTTTTGCGCATCTCGGAATATAGACGGCCAATAGAATCCTGATTCGTAGACTTTTCTTGCGGTTAAATTTGCTCCATGATGACCTCCAGTTGTCCATGGTGACATTGGTGAAGAATCCCTACTGCTTGTTTTTTGTCTACGCACCTCCTGATTATCTAATCAGGGCAAATTCTAAACAGGTAAGGATCTTCCCAGTAGTAGTACTTAGCATCCCTGAAGAACTTCCTTCTTCGGGAGGTGCTCATTCCCTTATGTACTACTCCGGCAACTAGGTAGTTGGCCATGTCGGCATACCAAGGAGTGTAAGTAAATTGTGATCCTATGTGAGTTTGTCCTAAACTCATAAGCTGTTCTTCCGAAAATTTATCTCTGATATCTCGTTCAGCAAGTTGTTCCATCGCTGGGTTCTCCAAACGACTAAGATGGTCTGCTGCGACGTTCTCCGCTCCTTTCTTATCTTTAATCTCAATATCGAATTCCTGAAGGAGTAAGATCCATCGTAGGAGTCTTGGTTTCGCGTCTTGCTTAGTGAATAGATATTTAAGGGCTGAATGATCTGTATAGACTGTAGTTTTCGATAGGATGAGATAGGAACGGAATTTGTCAAAGGCGAATACTACGGCTAGCAGTTCCTTTTCCGTGGTAGTGTAATTCTCTTGAGCTCCGGTTAAGGTTTTGCTTGCGTAATAGATTGGATGAAAGTGCTTATCTACCCGTTGTCCAAGCACAGATCCACCTGCGAAGTCACTCACATCACACATGATTTCAAATGGTAGACTCGAATCAGGAGCTATCATGATGGGCGCATGTGTTAGCTGTTCTTTCAGATAGTTGAATGCTTTTCGACATTCTTTATCGAAGACAAACGGGACTTCCTTTCCTAGGAGATGAGTGAGAGGTCGTGTGACCTTTGAGAAATCCTTAATGAAATGTCGGTAGAAACCGGTGTGTCCTAGGAAAATCCTTACCGCTTTAACTGTGGTACGTTCTAAAAGTTTAGTAATTGTCTCAATCTTAGCCTTATCAACTCCTATTCCTATTTTGAAATCTTATGTCCTAAAACTATCCCTTCTTTAACCATGAAGTGACATTTTTCCCAATTCAGAACTAAATATGACACTTCACACCGGGTGAGCATCTTGTCAAGGTTTAATAGGCACGAATCAAAGGTACTACTAAAGACTGAGAAGTCTTCCATGAAGACTTCCATACAACGTTCAATCATGTCGTGTAATATTGCCACCATGCATCGCTGGAATGTAGCTGGTGCATTGCATAACCCAAAGGGCATGCGTCGATAAGCAAATGTTCCATAAGGATAGGTAAAGGTTGTTTTCTCTTGGTCCTTTGGATCGAGGGGAATTTGAAAGTAGCCGAAAAAACCGTCAAGAAAACAGTAGTATTTATTTCCTGATAGACGTTCCAACATTTGATCGATGAAAGGTAACGGAAAATGATCCTTTCGGGTTGCATCGTTTAGTTTACGATAATCTATGAAAACCCTCCAACCGGTGACTTCCCGAGTTGGAATAAGTTCATTATTCTCATTTTCAATTACAGTTGTCCCTCCCTTTTTGGGTACCACTTGAACAGGACTAACCCATGGTGAATCAGAGATAGGATAGATCAGACCGACGTCCAGAAGTTTGATTACTTCTTTCTTGACGACTTCTTGAATCATAGGGTTGACCCTTCTTTACCTCTGAACTGAAGGTTTGAAATCATCTTCCATGAAGATCTTATAGGTGCAATAGTTGGGGCTGATCCCTTTGATGTCGGAGATCTTCCAAGCAATTGCCTTCTTATGTGATTTTAATACTTGAATCAATTTCGCCTTCTCTTATGGCGTGAGGTCTTTCGAGATGATTACAGGGAGTCGTGATCCTCCTTCTAAGAATGCATACTCCAGATTGTCGGGTAACTTCTTTAACTCTAATTCCGGAGGTTCCTCGATAGATGGCTTCATCCTAGCTATTTCCTTTCGGTCTAACGAGTCATACTTCTCCTGGAATTCTGATTCTTCAGTAGCGGTCACTGATGCTATCTGTTCTTCATTTCTGAAAATTGTCCTTCTTAATGCTTCCTCTTCAGAAACGTCTTCTTTAGTTTCAAAGGTAGGTTCGGGAAACTCCTCACAGTCCTCCTTTGACTGGGGTTCCTGATGTACCGGAATGAAATCTGTTTCTTCATTCGGTCTTCTCCTTAGTAGAGGTAAATGAATGCCTTGTCCTAGCGGTGCTATTTGAATAGTCTTGCCAAGAAAGTTACTTTCAGAGAGGGCAGATATGTGTTAACTAAGGTTTATGGCTGAATGGTTATCGAGATTTTATTCAGGAGGTGTAAAGAATAGATCCTTAGAAATTTGATCTTGACTACATATAGCCATGGTCTCTTCCAGGTATTCGTTGACGAGTTCTTGAAAAGAATCAGAGAGATTCACATTTTCTTCCTTAGGATGGTTCATGAGGTGATCAACATTGAATGTGATTTCTTCTCCTCCAACCCTTAACTTTAATGATTTCTCGTGAATGTTAATTACGGCCTTGGCAGTATTTAGGAATGGTCTGCCAAGAATGAGTGGGACCTTCGTGTCTTCCTCAATATCTATAATGACGAAATCAACGGGAAACACGAATTATCCACTCTAGCTAGGACATCCTCAGCTATTTCTCGAGGAATCTTAACTGATCTGTCCGCGAGTTGGATAGTCATTCTGGTAGGCCTTAAGTCATTTAATCCTAGCTTTTTGAATAACGAATAGGGCATTTGATAATGCTAAAAAGGAACATATATTTCATAGCAATATCCTTCCAATATGTAAAGCTTTTAGTTACTATTGTTCTATTTTTATGTAATAATCGTTTAAATAAATAAGTGCAAAGACAAAAGAAGAAAATGATGATTTGAAGACGCAAATGACCAAAAAGCTAAAAAGTACAAAGTACAATCCAAGTGGTTCAATTTATTGATGAGAAACGTCTAAAAATGATAAGAGTACAAGCCGCGAAACGCAAAGTACAAGATATCTAAGCGTACGAAAAGGCGTTCGAAAATTCAGAACTGAGACATAAACCGAGCATCAACGTACAACTCAACGGAGCTAAAATTACAAGTCAACTATGCACAAGAATATAATATAATATATATATAATTATATAAAATTATATATTATTATATTATATATTATAATATTCAGCAGCCCACGTTTAACTCAATTTGGTGAGCTGGAATCTGAAGCTCCGCACTCGAGGAGCTGTAAGGCACAAAAGTACCGCACTCACGGAGCTGTACAGTTCAAAGTGGGCCTATAAAAGCCAACGAATTCTGCTCGATTCATACAGCCATTTTTCTATCTATCTCTCTGATCAATATATATATATATATATATATATATATATATATATATATATATATATATATATATATATATATATATATATATATATAATTTATATTTAATATTAAGTTTAATGTAAGTTTAATAATAATTTGGGTTATTGTAAGAAATGTTTTACGGGTTTTAAAGTCAGAACTCTCTCCGTGTAACGCTACGCGATAAATAATCACTGTAAGCTATGTTCTTCCTTTGTAAATTAATGTATCGTAACTAAGTTATTATTATGCTTATTTGAGCCGAAGTAATCGTGATGTTAGACTAAATATTAAGATGGGGTTATTGGATTTTGCACCATAATTAAGGTTTGGACAAAAGACCGACACTTGTGAACATTAGACTATTGACTATTAATAGGTAAGGGGTATTGTCTAATCGAATGACAACTCATTGGAACCCGTCGAACCTATCTTCAAATTAGTTAATCTAATAATTATTAAAATGATTATGTATGTCCTATTTAGTGACGTTTATACGACATTTTTTACGATCATTTAATTAATTATTCGGGTTGGGTAATTGATTATTCATTCTGATCAAGTGGGTAAATTAATATTCATATCTCATTAAAACAGGGGTGGATTACATACAAGGATAATTTGTGTAATTGTTAATTAAAACCTTGGATTATACGCAGTCGATAACCTGGTGTAATCATTAAACAAAGTATTAAAACCTTGTTACAGTTCGAATCCCTAATTAGTTGGAATATTTGACTTCGGGAATAAGGTTAATTTGACGAGCATTTTATAATTATGATCGATGGACTATTATGGACAAAAACCAGATAGGTATCAAATAAATCCAGGACAAAGGACAATTAACCCAGATAAATAAATTAAAATCAAAACGTCAAACATCATGATTACGGAAGTTTAAATAAGCATAATTCTTTTATTGTATTTCTCATCGTACTTTCATTTACTGTCATTTTATTATTCGCAATTTTATATTTTGTCATTTAATTATTGTTATTTATTTTACGCATTTTAATTATTATCATTTATCTTTACGCTTAAAATATAAAATCGACAAGCCGGTCATTCAACGGTAAACCCCCCCCCCCCCCCCCTTTTATAATATTACTACCTATATATAATTATATATATTTTGTAAAAATATAGTTCTATAAAAATATAGCGTTAAACTCAGCTAGTTCCCTGTGGAACGAACCGGACTTACTAAAAACTACACTACTCTACGATTAGGTACACTGCCTATAAGTGTTGTAGCAAGGTTTAGGTATATCCATCCCATAAATAAATTAATTAAATCTTGTATCATATCGTATAATATTTCGTAGTTAAAATAATAATATTTCGTACTACACCTCGCACACATCAAGTTTTTGGCACTGCTGCCGGGGAGAGGTAAAACGCTATATTTTTTAAAAAAAAATATTAAAAAAATAATAATAATATAAAAAAAAGAAAAAAATATATTGTTAAGAGTTTGTTTAATATATGAAAATTAAAAAGTATTTTTAGTTTTATTTCTAATTTTTAAAATATAAGTTTATTTTATTTAAAAAAAAAACTGAACCTGCACGAATTTGGCCTGCACGAAATCTGAATCTGCAAACTTCGCAGTCGCGGAGACTTTTAGGCATCAAGCATCCGCATTCACAGAGATGTCTGACGCCTGCAACCTTGTATGCATTAATTGCTGATTAGGGTTTTAATAATTTAATTAATTATTATTAACCTAATTAGGTTTTGATTAATTTAATTAGTATTTAGTTTTTAGTTTTAATTTATAATTAGTAATATTAAGTTTTAATATTATTATTAATTATATAAATTAATACTTTTATAAAATAATAATATAAAAATAAGTAATTTTATCATTTTTTTGTTTCTTTTTATAAATTTTTTATTTTTATCGTTTATTCGTAATTTGTATATTTTTCGTTCGTAATTAGTTTAAAGATTAGTTTTTGCCGTAGTTAATTTATATTTCTAGATTCTTAGGATTTGCCGTAAAATCCCTTAAGTGTTTTTTCTTTAGATTAAGATTTATGCGCTTTAGAATTTTACGACGCTGCTTATCGCTTTAATACTTAATAGATTTTAGTGCCTATTAAGTTATTGCCGTTTTGGATATATAATTCCTTTTAAGCTTTAATTCCTTTAGACGCAACTTTTAATATTTAGTTTTTAGACTTTTAAGTTTCGACGCTTTACTTTCTTATTATTATTTTTCGACTTTTTATTTTTCGACGTTTTTCGACGCACTCTTTTTCTACCTCTTATTTCTTGACGCTCTAGTTTTTAGGACATAGATTTTATCTTCAAAATTTCGACGAAAAATTATTTTAAGCGGTTAAATTGATAGACATCCAAAATTTTCTGGTTCGTAGTAATAGTTGGATTTGTTAGTGGCGAGTTGTGGGCTTCCAATTTAAAGGGTCCTGGCTACCTGCTGCATCTATTGGCTATTCGAAACGTGGGCAAAATCAGAAAAGTCTATTAATTTGATAACTTATATAATTTTTCTATTTTTATAACTAATAGGATATTCAGTGAATGCACCGAGCAAAACGTTCACCACCTTTCATATGTTCACATCTGTAACTCGATCAAGACATCTAGCCAATATTGTCGCCGTTGATTTTTCTTTAGAATCATCATCAAGTCGACCAAGTATTCCAATTCAAATTTCTGATAATCCATTTTTTTGAACCCGACTTCACAATTGAGAACCCGGAGGATATTCAAGGACAATTCCAAGATCTTGAACCACTAATTATTCCTCCTGAACCACAAACCGTTAAATCAGAATCCTCTAGTGATTCGTATTCAACAAATTCAATTATGGAAGTAACGGAACCTCAAAGTATGGAAGACCGAACGAGAGCCACACGCACTGGCCAAGGTCACGCCATTATTCGGCCAGACGTTAATGCGCCAGATTATGAAATCAAAGGACAAATCCTACACATGGTAACTAATCAATGCCAATATAGTGGTACGCCAAAAGAAGATCCAAATGAACATCTTCAAACCTTTAATAGGATCTGTACTCTAATCAAAATCAGAGAAGTTGAGGATGAACAGATCTATATCATGTTGTTTCCCTGGACTTTAAAGGGAGAAGCCAAAGATTGATTAGAATCGTTACCTGAAGGGGCGATTGATACATGGGATGTTTTAGTTGAAAAATTTCTTAAAAGATTCTTTCCGGCATCTAAAGCCGTGAGACTTCAAGGAGAAATTGTTACGTTCGCGCAAAAGCCAAATGAAACTCTATATGAGGCGTGGACAAGATTCGGAAAGTTGTTGAGAGGATGTCCTCAGCACGGTTTAGACACTTATCAAATAGTACAAATATTCTACCAAGGTGTCGACGTTGCTACACGAAAAGACATCGACACAGCAGCTGGTGGTTCCATTATGAAGAAAACCGCAACTGAAGCTCACAAAATTATTGATAACACAGCCTCCCACTCGCATAAGTGGCACCAGGAAAAAGATATATTTCGTTCATCTAAAGCGGCTAGAGCCGATTCTAGCCATGACTTTGATTCCGTTTCCGCAAAAATAGATGCTTTCGAGAGACGAATGGAAAAGATGACTAAAGATATTCACGCAATACGAATAAGTTATGAGCAATGAGGTGGACCACACTTAACGAAAGATTGTCACATTGAACAAACGATGGAATAACGTGAGAATGTTTCCTACATGAACCAAAGGCCAGGAAATAATTATCAAAATAATTATCAACCGCCAAGGCCAAACTTCAATCGAAATCAAAACATTATGTACAATCCAAATGGACCCAACAATAACTCGTACAACCAACAAGGTCTGAATAACCAACCAACTCAAAACAACACTTTCAATCAACAAAGACCTAGCTTGTATAAACCACCACAACAAACCGAAGAGAAAAATCCAAATCTGGAAGAAATGATGGCAAAGCTAATGGAATCTCAAACACAATTTATTACATCTTAAACCCAAAAAAATGAGAGGTTTGATCAGTCATTAAGAAATCAACAAGCTTCCATTTACTCTTGCTAGCATGATGAGTGAGAGGGAACAAGGAAAGCTACCGAGTAATACTGAAGTAAATCCTCGAAATGAGAATGTTAATATGGTTTCAACGAATTCTGAAAAACCAACATTAGATGATGGGAAGGTTTTAGATGTGAGTAACAATGAAGAAGTTACACCACCACCACCACCAGAGTATGTAAAGCCAGTGGTGGCACCATACAGACCACCCATCCCGTTTCCAAGAAAAGGAGTTGAGTATGAGCAAGTGATAGGTAATAAAGTTTGTGATACCTTAGGAAAAAAGAAGAAGAATAAGAAGGTACAAGAAACAAAAACCGTAAAAGTAAACCCGGTGAAGACAGTTCCACCAAAAGTTCCACCCAGGTTGGGTGATCCAGGTGAATTTATTGTTTCTTGTCTACTTAGTGATTGTGTCATGTATGATGCACTAGCAGATTTAGGTGCGAGTGTGAGTGTTATGCCTCTTTCATTATATAAGAGATTAGGTGTAGGTGAGTTAAGTCCAACGGAAATGAGTGTTCGACTATTTGATCAAACCATTAGGCACCCAGTTGGAAATTGCTGACAACCTACTCGTTCAAATAGGTAATTTAACCTTTCTAGTCGAATTTATTGTCATTGACATAGAAGAGGACTCAAACATTCCTCTAATTTTAGGTCGACCATTTTTAGCGTCCACCGAGGCGTTCATTAATGTAAGAGAGGGTAGAATGACACTTAGTGATGGTGACAAATCGATCACCTTTATGAGTTGAAAGTCTAAATCTCCACCTATGATGCCCCGTACAAAACCATCGTGTACGAATCATCAGCAACAGGATCATTACAAGGTCAAACACTATATGCGTTTTCAAAACAAGTTTGCATTCAAGATAAAAGGTGACGTCATAACTAACGTCAAATGTTTTACATCAAAAGTCTGCTTCTATGAATGGAAGCAAAGATAATAGTACGTGACCCTCAGGTCATTACAAAACATAGTTCAAAAGTATTAAAGTTTATGAATGCAAGATAACGTTCATGCAGTGACATCTCTAAAGCAGCGGGTGTCTACAGCAAGACTAGTACACAGCGGAAGCAGCTAACCTTAAGCACCTGAGAAAAACATGCTTAAAAATGTCAACACAAAGGTTAGTGAGCTATAGTTTAAGTATAATAGTATGTAAGGTAGGCCACGAGATTTCAGTACTACAAAGAGCGTTTCAAAATAGTATGATAAAGTATATGCTTAACCGTGGGCACTTGGTAACTAACTTAACGTTTATACCCCCTGAAAGTACACTTGGCAAGTGCGTATATTTATGAAGTATTAAACACTCGTTAAATGCTAGCGCGACTAGCCCGAGTGGGGATGTCAAACCCTATGGATCCATATCTAAGATTCGCGTTCACCGGTTCAAAAACCAATGACTAAACGTTACAGAGCCAAAGGGAATGTTTATGTCGTTGTATAACCCACACATATATAAAGTTTAAGTACTCGTGCCTAGTATGTAAAACATAAAATGCGCATGTATTCTCAGTTCTCAAAATAGTTAAAGTAAAAAGGGATGCTATAACTCACAATGATAAAGTAGCGGTAAAGTATGACTCGGGAAATAAGCAAGTGTGTAGGTCCGGAAAGTCCTCAACCTAAGTCAAATAGTACTAAGTCAGTAAATTGTCCCAAAAGGTTTAAACATATGTAAATTAGGTCTTAAAGGTCATCATCATTCATCATCAAACAAAAGGTGTAAAGTAAGTTTCGTTCATGAAAAGAGTTTTAAACAAAGGCTGAGTTCGGTCAGTCACCATGGCATCTATACCTACTGAAATAAGGTGAGTCCAGTATCCATGGCTATGTATATGAGTCCTTTAGTTATGGTAAAAATCCTAGAAGCAAACTCATCTTCGTTTGACCGTGGCGACGGTCTAAGTGCGAGTAGGTCAGAATTTTCAGCACAACGTTAAAAGACATAGTGACGATCGGAGGGCCATAAATCCTAAACCGTAACTCGGATTAAGACGAGTCATAAATGAAAAGTTATCTACTAGAATAGAGCTATCTGAAAATCATCTTTACAGTAGCCCAGGTCGTACGGGTCAGACACAGAAACAGTAAAACAGTAGGTCCGGTGGGTTCTTGGTGTTCGATGCTTATCACGGTTCTCATCCTTGATGCATATAGCTTCAAGTGTACAACTCGTTGATGTGTTTGCATCATCTTAACCAAGGTTTCACCATCATAACACTTGTGCAAGTCCAAGACATGTAGCACAACTCATTTAAGTGTTGCAAGTGTTTCGATGAACCAAAGTTACATCAAAGTCTTAGATTTAACACATACATGAACTTTAAAACTAATATTAAGTTACAACTTGAAAATAAACTTATAAAATCAAGATCTTAAGTTGTAGAACATAGTTCTTAGTTATATCTTGAAGATCCTAGACCCAAAAGTCTAGATCTAACATAAGTGTACCAAGTTATAATTAAAGAAAGCTTACTTACATGTTCTTGAACTTTTAAAGTTAACTTTTAGTTCAAGATTAATGAGATCAAAGTTAACTAGTAACACTTGACCAATCTTAACCAACAAACATGAATTTAAAGTGCATAATATAAAGAAACAAGCTAAGTAAACAAGTAACTAGTTCATGGGTTATTCATACTTTAAATATTCAAACCAAAGTTTGATCTTTAAGAATGTAAACTTTAAGTTTACAAACATGACTTACAAGTAATGATTCTACAACCATGAACTTAAAATCTTTTAACATATTAAGTGTAGAACATAAACTAGAAATTTTATGTTCTTGTGTGTTCTTGTAAATACAAGATAATTGAAGAACAAACTAACAAGTTTGGTTCTTGAAAACTAGTAAGTAAATAACCATAAACAACAACTAGTAAGTAAGTAACAAACAAGAACAAGTAACAAACAACAAAAGAATGATGATGATGCTTATGTTTAGCTTCGGTTTTGGTCAAGAAAGGAAGAAGAAAAACTTGAACATATTACTTACAAGTTGAGAGAATAAGAGAGAAAATGTTTGAGAGAAAGTGAGAGGTAAGTGTGTGTTTGAGAATGAGAGAATACTAGTGAATGAAGTAATGAAAATTGAAAACAAAACTCTCCCTTTTACTACACCATAACCGACGGTTTGCATCAAGGGGAGGGGGGAAGGAGTTGTTCACTAGTTACTTGTGTACATTTGACTAAAAAGGTGGTTAATAAGGAAGCTTGCATGGGGATTATGGAGTAACTAGATTCTTTGTGCACAAAACTAACTAGTCAAGTTCTAAAGTGATACTTACATGTGTAAAATGGGCTAGTTAAGTCCATATAAGATGTAGGGTGGGCTCTTTAAGTTCATGTACAAATATAAAGCCCAAGTTCCAAGTAATTAACAAATTAATTCCAACAAAGCCCAAGTAATTAACTAGAAACCATAGTTAATTAAAATGATTAATAAAATCAATCATGAACGTAAATAATACTTGAAAATATTATTCGTGTAAGTTTCGTGTGTCACAAAGATGTTTCGGGCATTTAAAGTCAAGTACGGGCAATCATGGTAACAACTAAATGTAATAACATACATTCGTTAAATCACAAGTATTAATAATAACAATTATTAATAAATAAACGTTGGAAAATCCAGGGTCGTTACATTACCCACCTGTTAAAGAAAATTTCGTCCCGAAATTTTAAGTTGAGGTAGATGGAGGAGTCGGGAAAAGGTGAGGATACTTCTGCATCATTTGATCCTCTCATTCCCAAGTAAACTCAGGTCCTCGTTTGGCATTCCATCGTACTCGGACGATCGGAATCTTGTTGTGTTTCAAAGTTTTGATCTCACGATCCATAATTTCAACAGGCTCTTCCACGAAGTGGAGTTTGTCGTCAATCGTAAGTTCTTCCAGTGGTATGATAAGTTCTGGTGCAGCAAGACACTTCTTCAAGTTTGACACGTGGAAGGTAGGATGAACTGAGCGCAATTGTGCGGGTAAATTCAAACGGTAAGCAACGGGTCCAACACGTTCTAAGATTTCAAAAGGACCAATGTATCGTGGGTTTAACTTTCCACGTTTTCTAAAGCGAATCACACCTTTCCAAGGTGCAACCTTCAACATTACACGATTACCAACATTGAATTCAAAGTCTTTACGTTTAAGATCGGCATAACTCTTTTGACGGTCACGAGCAGTCTTAAGTCTAGCTTGAATCTGAGCAATCTTCTCCGTTGTTTCATGGACTACCTCGGGTCCGGTGATTTGCTTTTCACCTACGTCAGCCCAACAAATAGGAGATCGGCACTTGCGGCCATACAACGCTTCAAAATGTGCGGCATTAATGCTCGAGTGATAACTGTTGTTGTACGAGAATTCGGCTAGCGGTAAATGCCTTTCCCAGACCTTTCCAAAATCAATGACACATGCACGCAACATGTCTTCCAAGGTCTGAATCGTTCGTTCACTCTGCCCGTCGGTCTATGAGTGATAAGCAGTACTCATGTCGAGACGGGTTCCCATGGCTTCTTATAAAGAACGCCAAAATCTAGAAGCAAAACGGGGATCGCGATCGGAGATGATCAATAAAGGTACACCATGACGAGATACAACCTCCTTGATGTATAGTTGAGCAAGTCTCTCCGTTGTATCCGTTTCCTTCATCGCTAGAAAGTGTGCAGATTTGGTAAGATGGTCAACGATAACCCAGATGGTATCGTATCCGCCCACCGTCTTTGGTAGCTTGGTGATAAAATCCATCGTTATCCTTTCCCACTTTCATTGTGGGATTTTCGGTTGTTGAAGTAAACTAGAAGGTCTCTGATGCTCGGCTTTAACCTTCGAGCGAGTCAAACACTTACCAACATAAGTCGCAACGTCATTCTTAAGATTCGGCCACCAATACTATTATTTAAGGTCGTGGTACATTTTGCCCACTCCAGGATTAATCGAATATCTCAATTTGTGTGCTTCATCAAGTATAAGGTTCCGTAGATCTCCATAAAGAGGTACCCAAATTCTTCCGGCATAACATCGGAGTCCAGACTCCCTAACCTCGAATCGAGAGACAAGTATGTTCAAATGTTCATGAGTTATATTCTCCTTCTTGAGAGCCTCATCTTGGGCTACTCTGATCTGGCTGTTGAGGTTCGAATGAATGGTGATGTTCAGAGCCCTAACACGAAGAGGTGCCATCCTCTCCTTTCAGCTCAAAGCGTCAGCTACAACATTGGCCTTGCCAGGATGATAACGAAGTTCACAATCGTAGTCGTTGAGTGTCTCAATCCATCGACGCTGTCTCATATTCAGTTGCTTCTGATCAAAGATGTGCTGGAGACTCTTGTGATCGGTGAAGATAGTGCTCTTAGTTCCATAAAGATAGTGTCTCCACAATTTGAGCGCAAAGACAACGGCTCCAAGTTCAAGATTGTGAGTAGTGTAGTTCCGCTCGTGAATCTTCAATTGGCGGGAGGCATAGGCAATAACTTTTGATCGTTGCATCAGTACACAACCAAAACCACTCTTCGATGCATCACAATAAATAACAAAGTCGTCACTGCCCTCAGGAAGTGATAGGATAGGTGCAGTGGTTAAATTCTTCTTCAAAGTTTGAAATGCTGATTCGTGTGCGGGTTCTCAAATGAACTTCTTGCCCTTCTGAGTCAGCGCGGTCAAAGGACGCGCAATCAGAGAAAATCCTTCAATGAACCTTCGGTAGTAACCGGAGAGACCTAGGAATTGGTGAATATGAGTCGGAGTAGTGGGGGTCTTCCACTTGCTGATAGCTTCAATCTTGGCGGGATCAACTTTGATACCCTGGTCGCTCACAACATGACCCAGAAATTGGACTTCCTTCAACCAAAATTCACACTTGGAGAATTTCGCATAAAGTTGCTCTTGCCTCAAGAGTTCAAGTACTAGTCGGAGGTGTTGCTCATGCTCTTCTTCGCTCTTAGAGTAGATGAGGATATCATCTATGAAGACGATAACGAACTTATCCAAGTACGGCTTGCAGACACGATTCATGAGGTCCATGAACACGGCAGGTGCGTTGGTTAATCCGAATGGCATCACGAGAAACTCATAATGACCATAACGAGTTCTAAATGCAGTCTTCATCACATCACTTTCCTTCACCCTCAACTGGTGATAACCGGATTGCAAATCGATCTTAGAGTAAACACTCGATCCTTGTAGTTGATTAAAAAGATCGTCAATGCGGGGAAGAGGATACCGATTCTTGATTGTCAATTTGTTGAGTTCACGGTAGTCAATACACATACAGAAGGATCCATCCTTCTTCTTCACAAACAACACCGGTGCGCCCCAAGGCGAGAAACTTGGTTGAATAAATCCACGGTCTAACAGCTCTTGCAGTTGACTCTGTAATTCTTGCATCTCAGAAGGTGCGAGTCTATAAGGTGCGCGAGCTATAGGTGCAGCTCCTGACACTAAGTCAATCTGAAACTCTACTGCCCTCGGTGGCGGTAATCCAGGTAATTCTTCAGGGAAGACATCGGAAAATTCGTTCACAATTCGAACATCGTTCACGCTCTTCACCTCAGTTTCTACCGTTTTCACATGTGCTAGGACAGCAAGACGTCCCTTCTTCATAATCTTTTGCGCTTTCACGCAACTAATGAGGTTCAGCTTCGAGGTACATCTCTCTCCGTAGATGATTAGTGGCTCACCGTCTCCTTGTGGTATACGAAGAGCTTTATCTCCAGAGATAATATCGGCCCTTATCTTGCTCAACCAATCCATACCGACGATCACGTCAAAACTTCCCAATTTGATAGGTATCAAATCAATTTTGAAATCTGCACCAGCTATGTTGATAATAGCTCCTCGACTAATATGGTCAACTTTCTCAAGTTTTCCATTGGCGACCTCGACAAGCATACTCTCTTTTAACGGGACTAATGACCAATTAATCTTATCACAAAAATTTCTACATACATAACTTCTATCGGCACCAGTATCAAATAGGACAGAAGCTAAAAGATTGTTGATAGTGAATATACCTGTCACCAAGTCTGGATTCTCGCGTGCATCCCTTGCATTAACGTTGAAAGCTCTACCACGGGGTGGTTCGCCGTCTTTTTGCTTGTTTGGACACGCATTTCTGAAATGGCCTGTCTGTCTGCATTCGTAACACTTCCTCGGCCCTGTGGGGTTCGGCTTCCCATTCAAAGTGGTGACCTTGCAGTCTTTTCCAACATGCCCAGTCCGTTGGCACTTCTCACAAACAACATTACAATACCCAGTATGGTGCTTGTAGCACCTCTTGCATTGAGGTAGGGTTCCCTTGTAGTTCGGGTTCGTGTTGGTGTTCGGATTGGGGTTTCCACCGTTGTTGTTTCCCCTAAAACCCTCACGTCGTTTCGCCGGGTTTTGATCATAGTTTCTTCCCCTGTTGTTCTTGTTGTTGTTGTGGTTATCCCATTTGCGTTTCTCACTACTACCCGCCTCGGACTTAGCCTTCTCCGGCTCATCAATGATAATCTAATTCATTAAAGTATGCGCCATGCGCATTTCTTCCGGGACGCTTGGTGGCTTGGACGAGGTGACATTACCCTTGATGGACTTAGGGAGTCCCCAGAAGTATCTCTCCATACGCTTGAATTTCAGGGTGACCATGGTAGGACACATAAGAGCTAACTCAAGAAACCTTCGATTGTAACCATCGAGATCGTTAGCAATAGCCTTCAATTGCATAAACTCCATTTCCATCTTTTGTATCTCGGTTCTCGGACAACACTCCTCAATCATGGCATACTTAAATTCTTCCCATGGTGTAGCATACGCCTCATCAATGCCTTGTGCCTGTTCCATTGTGTTCCACCACGTGAGCGCGCCGTCAGACAGCGTGCAAGAAGCAAATTTGGTTTTACTGTCCTCCGAACAGTTGCTAACTCGGAATACTGATTCTAGCTTTTCGAACCATCTAGTGAGACCAACCGATCCCTCAGTGCCGCTGATGTGGTTTACAGCTCTGGAATTCCTTGTAAGTACACCCATTTCGAACGGGCGGGATAACCGGCGGTGGAAGACCTTGAGGGTTCCTTTCCGCTAGGGCTGCGGCGACTCGTTCGTTAATCATCTCTTCAATCTGAGCAGCGGTAGGTGTTGATGTTGATCGTCCATTGGCCATGGTGTTCTAAACAAAATTTTTGACTCAAGTCAAAATCCAGTATGCAAATAGTAATAATACAGTATATGGTAACCAACATGGAATCAAAACATTACATGTTATTAAATAACGCATCTAGGTACAAATACCACAGAATCATCGTACAGTAATGTAAATAGAATGTCGTGCAAGAATTAAATAACGCAAAGTTCCATTAATAATAATAAGTTGCATACATCTGAATAAGTTCGTACAATACATAAGTGAAACATAAAACTACAACTAGATTACATAATAAAATCTAAATACAAAAGCCCTACGGTGAAGGTGGGTGAAGGATGTCCATAACATGGGGCCATCTGGTCCTCTAGCTCAGCAACTCGAGATAGGAGGATCTCCACCTCCCTTGTCAATTCCTTGACAGTGGGAGATGGTGGAGCAGGCGGTGCTGGCGGTGCCGATGTAGATGGTCCGGCTCCAAAAATAGTCAGTACGTAACGGGGTGCCTTACGCACAAGTGGGTCGGCAGGATACGGCACAAGCCGCTTACGTGCAGTAACCCTACGACGCCGACCAAACGCGACAGTGAAGGCTCGTCCTCCGTTGATCCCCGGAATGATGGTACGGTCGAAGCGATACCGCTTCTTCGGCGGGGTGGAGGGTGGCTGAACAGGTGCATCGGGGTCCTCCTCGTCGGAGTCATCATCACTAGAGCCGTCTGTAGATGAAACATCGGATGAAGAATCATCTGAATCATGTGGTGGTGGCTGCACTGGTGGCTGAACTGGCTCTCCTCGAGCGGCCATCATCTGTCTGTACCTAGTGGGTCCAATCGAAATAAGACGTCCATCAGGGCGCATCCGCACCAATGGCGATACCGGTTACGGAACGGACCTTCCCCGAACTCTGCGGGAATCACAATCTCACCGGAGCAGGGCTGTGATCCTGAGGGTCCAGGGGCAGATGGAGCTGGAATCTCCGAAGGGTCCTGGGCTTCGAAAGAAGTAACCACTGGGGCAGGCGCCTGGCTCCTAGTCCCGAAAGATGAAGCGCCGGGGTCACTCATGGGTAGCGGGATCGGTGTGTCAGCAGTAGCAGCAGATGGGGTGGCTGATGAGTCTGAACTGCCCAAAATGATAGCAGGTGGAGTATCCGACAACTGAACAAGGAAAAATAAATTTTTCCATGTCAGTAAGTCATAAAGCAAGCACGTATTAGGCCAACAGTTTGAATCATATATAACAATAAGTAGCATGGCAATAATAACGAATCGTACAGAAGTAGCATGTAATCGAAAGCAAATAATATCATACGGTAGTGAAATCATGTAGTAGCATACGGCATGTAGCAGTAAAAGTAAGCAGCAGCATGCAGTAAGTTCAGCGGAAACAAGTAAACTAGCAAGTTGTAGATTAGTCCTATTAGTGAATCCTACTCGGGTCGGTCTTAGACTCACTAATGCAACCTAATTCCCTACAACCAATGCTCTGATACCAAATGTGATACCCCGTACAAAACCATCGTGTACGAATCATCAACAACAAAATCATTACAAGGTCAAACACTATATGCGTTTTCAAAACAAGTTTGCATTCAAGATAAAAGGTGACGTCATAACTAACGTCAAATGTTTTACATCAAAAGTCTGCTTCTATGAATGGAAGCAAAGATAATAGTACGTGACCCTCAGGTCGTTACAAAACATAGTTCAAAAGTATTAAAGTTTATGAATGCAAGATAACGTTCATACAGTGACATCTCTAAAGCAGCGGGTGTCTACAGCAAGACTAGTACACAGCGGAAGCATCTAACCTTAAGCACCTGAGAAAAACATGCTTAAAAACGTCAACACAAAGGTTGGTGAGCTATAGTTTAAGTATAATAGTATATAAGGTAGACCACGAGATTTCAGTGCTACAAAGAGCGTTTCAAAACAGTATGATAAAGTATATGCTTAACCGTGGGCACTTGGTAACTAACTTAACATTTATACCCCCTGAAAGTACACTTAGCAAGTGCGTATGTTTACAAAATATTAAATACTCGTTAAATGCTAGCGCGACTAGCCCGAGTGGGAATGTCAAACCCTATGGATCCATATCTAAGATTCGCGTTACCGGTTCAAAAACCAATGACTAAACGTTACCGAGCTAAAGGGAATGTTTATGCCGTTGTATAACCCACACATATATAAAGTTTAAGTACTCGTGCCTAGTATGTAAAACATAAAATGCGCATGTATTCTCAGTTTCCAAAATAGTTAAAGTAAAAAGGGATGCTATAACTCACAATGATAAAGTAGCGGTAAAGTATGACTCGGGAAATAAGCAAGTGTGTAGGTCCGGAAAGTCCTCAACCTAAGTCAAATAGTACTAAGTCATTAAATCATCCCAAAAGGTTTAAATGTATGTAAATTAGGTCTTAAAGGTCATCATCATTCATCATCAAACAAAAGGTGTAATGTAAGTTTCGTTCATGAAAAGAGTTTTAAACAAAGGCTGAGTTCGGTCAGTCACCACGGCCTCTATACCTACTGAAAAAAGTTGAGGCCAGTGGCCATTGCTCCATATATGAGTCCTTTAGTTGTGGTAAAAATCCCAGAAGCAAATTCGTCTTCGTTTGACCGTGGCGACGGTCTAAGTGCGAGTAGGTCAGAATTTTCAGCACAACGTTAAAAGACATAGTGACGATCGGAGGGCCATAACTCCTAAACCGTAACTCAGATTAAGACGATTCATAAATGAAAAGTTATATACTCGAACAGAGATATCTGAAAATCATCTTTACAGTAGCCCAGGTCATACGGGTTAGACACAGAAACAGTAAAACAGTAGGTCCGGTGGGTTCTTGGTGTTCGATGCTTATCACGGTTCTCATCCTTGATGCATATAGCTTCAAATGTACAACTCGTTGATTTGTTTGCATCATCTTAACCAAGGTTTCACCATCATAACACTTGTGCAAGTCCAAGACATGTAGCACAACTCATTTAAGTGTTGCAAGTGTTTTGATGAACCAAAGTTACATCAAAGTCTTAGATTTAACACATACATGAACTTTAAAACTAATATTAAGTTACAACTTGAAAATAAACTTATAAAATCAAGATCTTAAGTTGTAGAACATAGTTATTAGTTAGATCTTGAAGTTCCTAGACCCAAAAGTCTAGATCTAACATAAGTGTACCAAGTTATAATTAAAGAAAGCTTGCTTACATTTTCTTGAACTTTTAAAGTTAACTTTTAGTTCAAGAATAATGAGATCAAAGTTAACTAGTAACACTTGACCAATCTTAACCAACAAACATGAATTTAAAGTGCATAATATAAAGAAACAAGCTAAGTAAACAAGTGACTAGTTCATGGGTTGTTCATACTTTAAAGATTCAAACCAAAGTTTGATCTTTAAGAATGTAAACTTTAAGTTTACAAACATGACTTGCAAGTAATGATTCTACAACCATGAACTTAAAATCTTTTAACATATTAAGTGTAGAACATAAACTAGAAAGTTTATGTTCTTGTGTGTTCTTGTAAATACAAGATAATTGAAGAACAAACTAACAAGTTTGGTTCTTGAAAACTAGTAAGTAAATAACCATAAACAACAACTAGTAAGTAAGTAACAAACAAGAACAAGTAACAAACAACAAAAGAATGATGATGATGCTTATGTTTAGCTTTGGTTTTGGTCAAGAAAGGAAGAAGAAAAACTTGAACATATTACTTACAAGTTGAGAGAATAAGAGAGAAAATGTTTGAGAGAAAGTGAGAGGTAAGTGTGTGTTTGAGAATGAGAGAATACTAGTGAATGAAGTAATGAAAATTGAAAACAAAACTCTCCCTTTTACTACACCATAACCGACAGTTTGCATCAAGGGGAGGGGGGAAGGAGTTGTTCACTAATTACTTGTGTACATTTGACTAAAAAGGTGGTTAATAAGGAAGCTTGCATGGGGATTATAGAGTAACTAGATTCTTTGTGCACAAAACTAACTAGTCAAGTTCTAAAGTGATACTTACATGTGTAAAATGGGCTAGTTAAGTCCATATAAGATGTAGGGTGGGCTCTTTAAGTCCATGTACAAAAATAAAGCCCAAGTAATTAACAAATTAAGTCCAACAAAGCCCAAGTAATTAACTAGAAACCATAGTTAATTAAAATGATTAATAAAATCAATCATGAACGTAAATAATACTTGAAAATATTATTCGTGTAAGTTTTGTGTGTCACAAAGACGTTTCGGGCATTTAAAGTCAAGTACGGGCAATCATGGTAACAAGTAAATGTAATAACATACATTCGTTAAATCACAAGTATTAATAATAACAATTATTAATAAATAAACGTTGGAAAATCCAGGGTCGTTACACCACCAACCAAAACCGTTGAACCAACAAAAACGATTGATAAGAACCATATTGTTTTACCAACTCCAACGGTAGTGCTTAGCAATAATAAAACGCCTAAGTGTGGGGAAGATGAAGTAACACCTAATGATGACCTGATAACAAAGAACCCCATTGTTGATAAAAAATTAAATGACCCCGTTATTAATAGTTCAATGAAGAAACTTATTAAACGGATTCGCGATGCTAGAACCAAGGGGAACTTTAAGTTATGTAACCGGTTAGTATCCAATCTATCGCCTAAAGAAAAGGCAAAACTAGTTGAACTTGTGAATATTACATAGGAATCCGACCAATGGCTTAAAGCAAAAGTCACAGATATGCAAGTTGATTATGGTCCAAGAGAAATTGACGATGAAGTTAATCACAATTTCGACACCACAGCTACATAAGTGTGGGGAGATTAAAATGTTCTAAAAAGAAAATGCTATATAGAGTTAATTGTTCTGTTCTCGTGTAGTTTCCGAGAATGGAATCCGATTGGTCTTTTCCACTAGCAGATACTAAAGAACTAGTTTTCTCCCCCCATTCTTAATTTTTGTTTTGTAGGTTCTGTATGAAATTAATATGCATTTTTAAATTTAAGTTTTGTGTGAATTTAAAAACAAAAATTACTTTATTTCATTACGTTTAAAAAATAATTTCTAAAATTCATCGTAAGTTGAAGACTAGGTCATGGAACCGAAATTGCTTTACCCGAGGGCGGGACGAAAAATTTTGTTATCATTATTTTTAATTTTATTGATCTAAAGTATACCAAAAAAAATAAAAAATTAAAAACCCAAAAATCTTTGCTTTTAAAACGATTGCTTTAAAAATGACAAATTTAAATTTTGTCGAGGGACGGACTAGGTAAACGTACCGAAACTACCTAAAGTAAAAGGAAATAAAATTTTAAAAAATTATTCATTTAAATTGTTTTAATAAATAAAGGTTTTATATATATATATATATATATATATATATATATATATATATATATATATATATATATATATATATATATATATATATATATATATATATATATATATATATATATATTTGTATATATATATATATATATTTGTAGTTTATCTTATGTACAAAACAGGGTAAAACAGCGCATTTTCAAAGACTGACATTAAGTTCAGCAAAAGCTACTAATTTTAACGACAAGACGTAAAATATCAAATGTGATATAAAATAATATGTTTGCAAACTCGGTATTTTTAATCATTTTTCTACACTAATCACCCTCATGAATTTAAATTTTTACTGATTTCTTGCAAATGAGGGCATTGCAAGATCTCAAGTGTGGGGAAGAGTTATAAATTCTCTCGAGTTTACACTTAGTTTAATTGCCAAATTTTGTGAAAATTTGAAAAAATTTCAACTAAATGAATTCAAAATCATGTTTATACATATTTATGAACGATAAAACTAGGTGATAATACCGAAATTATTGTTACCTCAGAAAGGACATAAATTGAGAAACAACTCAAAACGTTAGAATTCATTTAAAATGGAATAAATGAGAATAAAAAGGCAAAGAAAAGAATAAATAAAAGCTAAGTGTGAGAAGAATTTACAAGTTCTTTAAAACATATATCACATATTTTTGTACAAGATTATTGCAGGTACTTTTGCTTTGGACTAAACTAATCAGTTTTACCCGATTTACTGTAATATATTTGAAAGAAAGATGGATCTACACGATGAATCAATTCCATCATTAAAAGGAAGTAAAGTCTTCCAAAAAAGACACGAGCTTCTTGATTTAGGTCAGGAAGTTGTCATCCAGGCCAGCTGTAGGTTGACGAAAAATCTAGAAAAGTCATCTCTAAAATCAGCAGAAAATCCACGAACCTCAGCATCAAACAGGGTCGCCAAGTGGTCAGACTTATCCTAACCATGAGAGGATCTATCTCGTAAAATGGAGAGGGCGCCGTGCAAATTAGCTTGATAAGACTAATGAATCAGACCCCCAGAAAAGGATAATCTCCTTAAAGATCAAAAATTAACTTTTAAGCCTGATATTACTCAATCCTTGAGATTGACCTTAAAGATTGAGAATTACAAACTCATGGAATTCGATGATATCAAAACTTGAGCTTGAACGAGAAAATATTTTGATCAAATTAAAACCGATTTGTTTTCTGAAAACCTATTTTCAATGCGTTCATTACCATTGAACGTAAAATTCTAAGAATTCACCGAAATTCATTAGGTCACCTGAACCAAATCAGGTGTCAACCGTATGAACGGTGGTTGCATAGCATGGTCAAAGACAGGACCTTGTGCCATACCAAAAATTTATAGGGTGATCTTTGCTATTACTCCTACAAAGGATAGTAATTGCATCCGACACGTTGTGGACCATGAACATCTGCATGTCATTAGACATTGCCTTAACAGTTGCTTGTTCATCGCTTTCCTTTACAACCGGACGGTAGTTTACTGAAAGGTAATATACGGAACAAGTAAACTGGATGTGTGCTTTCCTAATACAAGGTTAGCAAGTGGGTGACACAAAACCGCAAGTTTTGAGCTAAAATTTTAAAATATGAAACCCACACAACCCACAAAAGCATTTTGCAAACACCGGTGAATGGTTATTTCGGAAAACTTATCTAGGGTAAAAGCTTGAATGAATTTTCAAAAGATCAAATATTTTCATAAAGATCCAATTTCCTTAAAGGATCTAAATTTTTATAGTCATGTGGGACTGTAAACCACATCGTTACTATCATTGTGTATACCGCCGTATCAAAATCACTGATGTATAAAGTGTGAGAATTAAAAAAAGTGATTCGAGTGAAGTGTGATTTAATTTCAAGTTCGGTATTGCTTGAGGACAAGCAACGTTCAAGTGTGGGGATATTTGATAATGCTAAAAAGGAACATATATTTCATAGCAATATCCTTCCAATATGTAAAGCTTTTAGTTACTATTGTTCTATTTTTATGTAATAATCGTTTAAATAAATAAGTGCGAAGACAAAAGAAGAAAACGACGATTTGAAGACGCAAATGACCAAAAAGCTAAAAAGTACAAAGTACAATCCAAGTGTTTCAATTTATTGATGAGAAACGTCTAAAAATGACAAGAGTACAAGACGCGAAACGCAAAGTACAAGATATCTAAGCGTACGAAAAGGCGTTTGAAAATTCGGAACTGAGACATAAACCGAGCATCAACGTACAACTCAACGGAGCTAAAATTACAAGTTAACTATGCACAAGAATATAATATAATATATATATTATTATATAAAATTATATATTATTATATTATATATTATAATATTCAACAGCCCACGTTTAACTCAATTTGGTGAGCTGGAATCCAAAGCTCCGCACTCGCGGAGCTGTAAGGCACAAAAGTACCGCACTCGCAGAGCTATACAGTTCAAAGTGGGCCTATAAAAGCCAACAAATTCTGCTCGATTCATACAACCATTTTTCTATCTATCTCTCTGATCAATATATATATATATATATATATATATATATATATATATATATATATATATATTATAATTTATATTTAATATTAAGTTTAATATAAGTTTAATAATAATTTGGGTTATTGTAAGAAATGTTTTACGGGTTTTAAAGTCAGAACTCTCTCCGTGTAACGCTACGCGATAAATAATCACTGTAAGCTATGTTCTTCTTTTTTAAATTAATGTATCGTAACTAAGTTATTATTATGCTTATTTGAGCCGAAGTAATCGTGATGTTAGACTAAATATTAAGATGGGGTTATTGGATTTTGTACCATAATTAAGGTTTGGACAAAAGACCGACACTTGTGAACATTGGACTATTAACTATTAATAGGTAGGGGGTATTGTCTAATCGAACGACAACTCATTAGAACCTGTCGAACCTATCTTCAAATTAGTTAATCTAATAATTATTAAAATGATTATGTATGTCCTATTTAGTGACATTTATACGACATCTTTTACGATCATTTAATTAATTATTTGGGTTGGGTAATTAATTATTCATTCTGATCAAGTGGGTAAATTAATATTCATATCTCATTAAAACATGGGTGGATTACATACAAAGATAATTGGTGTAATTGTTAATAAAGTATTAAAACCTTAGATTATACGCAGTCGATAACCTGGTGTAATCATTAAACAAAGTATTAAAACCTTGTTATAGTTCGAATCCCTAATTAGTTGGAATATTTGACTTCGGGAATAAGGTTAATTTGACGAGCATTTTATAATTATGATCGATGGACTATTATGGACAAAAACCAGATAGGTATCAAATAAATCCAGGACAAAGGACAATTAACCCAGATAAATAAATTAAAATCAAAACATCAAACATCATGATTACGGAAGTTTAAATAAGCATAATTCTTTTATTGTATTTCTCATCGTACTTTCATTTACTGTCATTTTATTATTTGCAATTTTATATTTCGTCATTTAATTATTGTTATTTATTTTACGCATTTTAATTATTGTCATTTATCTTTACGCTTAAAATATAAAATCGACAAGCCGGTCATTAAACGGTAAAACCCCCCTTTTATAATATTACTACCTATATATAATTATATATATTTTGTAAAAATATAGTTCTATAAAAATATAGCGTTAAACTCAGCTAGCTCAATGTGGAACGAACCGGACTTACTAAAAACTACACTACGCTACGATTAGGTACACTGCCTATAAGTGTTGTAGCAAGGTTTAGGTATATCCATCCCATAAATAAATTAATTAAAACTTATATCATATCGTATAATATTTTGTAGTAAAAATAATAGTATTTCGTACTACACCTCGCACACATCAGCATTAGGTTTACACTGGCTCCTAAGTCTGCTAACACATTGCTAATTTGGACATCTTGCATGTAGCAAGGTACCGTAAATCTTCCTGTATCTCCTAACTTAGGGGAAATTCCATGTTGTAACACTAACGAGCATTCTTCACTTAAGGGCAAGCTAACTATCTCTCTTAATCTTTCTTTGTTTGAAAGCAGTTCTTTGAAAAATTTAGCGCAGTTTGGCATTTCTACTATAGCATCTACTAGTCGTACATTCAAATGCAAATTCTTGATAATATCCCAATACTTAGCGAATTGCGCTTCTTGTTTTTCCTTCCTAAGCCTACTTGGGAAAGGTATGCGGGTGCGCGGAATAATTTCTGGGGCCTTAGGAGAGATAGGTTCCGGTGGGTTGACTACTAGGTCAATTAGCACAGGTTTCTTATCGAAAAAATCTTGTATGGGTATATTGACAGTTGTTTCCTTCCTTCCTCTATTAATTACTAGGGCATCAAACTCACTTCACTCTATTTCAACTTTAGTGGTTAATCGTTTAAGCATAAGATGAAAATTGGTGATTAATTCTTCAAAAGTCTTTATCAAAGTGTCGAACTTATTTTGACATTCTATGACTTGAAGGTTTATCGCGTATTGCTTTTTCATAAATTCAACTAAAATTTCCCTAGAGTGGAGAGTAGGTTTGTGCAACGGGAAGATTATATTATGATCCAAGCTATTTTGCTGTTTATGTGCCCACGTAGGGTAAGGATACCTTAGATTAGTTCTAGTAGCATCGGAGTTTATAGGAATTGATAAATTTTGAAGAGTGAGGGTGAGATCTTGTAACCTGGTTTCCAGCATTTTTACCGTATGAGCGAAGACGTCATCCTTCTCAGCAGCTTCATTATTCCAATCTTCCTGTTGTGCAGCTATTGTGTCCAAGAGATTCCATGCTTCGTCTACTGTTCGGGACATGAAATTGCCTTACGAGGCCATGTCTAGGAGAGACTTATCATCCTTGGTCAAACCATTGTAAAATGTACAGATTATGTCTGCCCGGCTTAACGAATGATTCGGACATCTTTTAAGCAACATCTTTATTCTATTCCATGCTAGACACAATGACTCATTTTCTTTTTGAGAAAAGTTTGTGATGTCATTTCTTAAACAGGTTTGCAGGGAGGGTGGATAAAATTTATTTAGAAATTTAGTGGCTAAATCCTCCCATGTATGGATTGAATTCGTGTTAAGTTCGTCAAACCATGCTAGAGCGTGTGCAGAAAGTGAATATTGAAAAAGATGAAGTTTTAAAATGTTTTTCTCGTTTTCTTCCTTCTTAAAAGAGTCAACCAGACTGATAAATTTGTTTAAATGAAAGTTTGGATCGTCAGTCGGTAATCCTTGAAATTTACAGATCATACTGACTAGTTTAATCATGTATGAACTGATATCAGGAATTCCTTCGATTCCTAAGGTGAATGGCCCTCCTCTTTCCTCTAAGCATGACTTATGCATAGAAGCAAGGGTGTCTTGTTGTTCCATTTTTTTTAGATTTTCTGTTTAAAAAGACTTAAAAGTAACATTTAGAAAATATTAATTTACTATAAGGATCGATAATTTAATAAAAATAATTATTCTTGAAATTCAGTCGCTAACCAGATCGGATATCTTATCTGATAGGATTTCTTACAGATTACTTGTATCGAGGTGGCTAGGCCGACTACAGAGAGACAGGATCCTTTTGGTTCCAATATAATTGGAGACTGTTCGGAAAATCCAACAACCAAGTCCGTGTATAATTGTCTTTCTTAGACACCACCAAACAATACTTTGTTTAAAAATTTTTCTCAATCAAAATATTCGATTCCCCGGCAGCGGCGCCAAGAATAGCAGTGATATGCTACTAACGGATGGTTTTATTTGTGTGGTGTCGTTAGGTCGCAGGATGTCCGATTCGGTAGCACACAGTGTCTTCGTTTATTTATATTTTGCGGGACCTAAATTTACTTTCTAAGGTGTAGAAGGTGTAAGTTAACCTAGTTTCGTATTTTTTTGCTGATTAACGAATTGAAGATCAAGTGGATAATTGTCTTTTAGTTAAATTACCTGGATAAAAGATAGTAGTTGATTTTAGCTAAAAGTCCTAAGTGCAGAAAAGTAAATAAAGTGGAAGGATATCCGGAGTATGCAGATCAGGGAAATGTTGACCAATATATTAGTATTGGGTTAGGGGAAGGTAATTATGCTTATGTTAAGACTATGCTTGGAATGATGTAGATCTGGTTGGATGAGCCAATTACACAGACCTACTTATCTCTGAACTCTCGGAGTTCTCTTTGAGCAGTGAGAAGTATGTCACTTGGTCGTATAATTGAAAGGTAACAATACCTCGAAGGTTATCCTCAGTAAAGCACTAGGTTTATTAGTGAGTTAAGCTCTAATCCTAACCCTCGTTATCAGTTCAGGTAACTGAATAACAACGTGTCGTGTTGATTGAACATTGATCACAAACGGAAGGAATCCGTCGGTGTAAGTTGGCAAAACCTTAAATGAAAAATAACAACAATTCCATCATACTAATGAGATCATATCAATTCAAACATTATACAGTATCACAGTCAATATACTGATAGTAAAGCAGATAGAAACCTAATGAATACCTAAACAGTTGATATGACTAAGACCTAAGGCAACAATCAAACAGGAACATGCAATAGGCTTGGGTCACGCAGTGAAGGTACTAACTAGATCTTAACAGCTCCTAAGAGGTCTCTTCGGAACAGTTAATAGGCATACTAGGTCATTCATGTCTCAATTCCTAAGTTCTGAGTCCTAAAAGCGCATTAAATGCCTCTCGGGAACTCCGGCCATACCGAGTTCATAGAATCTTCAGATACAGTATAACCAGGTGTCTTAATCCTATGAAGTAGCTAATTTCATATAGGTGGACAAGTCCTGATCACAACCTAGGTTGGTCAATCCTTAAGATGCTAGCATACAAATCTATCAGACTTCCTAGTTCAGTATTATAACAGTAATCGTACTAAATTAACATAATTACGCTAACCCAAACTTCTATCATGGCAACATATAGATTAATTAAGCTATCATAGTAATTTCAGAATGCATTATTAAACATAAAAAGTAAGAACACATGTTTAATACAAAAGACAAGCGTTTTGGATAAAAACCTGAAAAGGCCGAAGAAATCTGCCCGAGATCGCAGGGACTCGCCGGGATATCCTTTGGAAAATAAAAGCTAAGCTAACTACTACTAAATACTAACTAAAAGCTTGAAAATATGAAATGAATTACAAATTGAGTATGTGTTGGAATGGATGGAGAGAGCCCTTTAAATAGACTTGATTTTTGCCTGCAAATGTTTGGCAGGCCGTCTTTGGAGGCCGTTTGCTAAGGCAAGCCGTTTATAGAGCCCGTTTGCTCTGACCGTTTGGCAGGTTATTTGCCATACTGGCAGGCCGTTTGGAAAGCCGTATGGTAGGCCGCTTGCTGGCCTGGTCAGCCTGATTTCACTGGATCGTAACTTGATTTCCTGTCTTTCACCGTTTTCGCTCTAAAATCTTCGTTTTAGCTCCGTTTTACTTGATTCTTTTTGCATCGCCTTCATAATTACTTAATCTACAAAATCAACTTAGCTCCGTTTTACTTGATTCTTTTTGCATCGCCTTCATAATTACTTAATCTACAAAATCAACTGAAAAAACGATAATTTTGCCGACAAATTTTAAATCTTTATTGTTCTGGGGCTTAATATTGGGGATAAAAATGTGACTTTTTGCCCGATATCAGTGTGCAAGGTAAGTATTGTGAGTTTGATGATTTACAATTATTGTAAAGTTCTTTTTATGAATGTAATATGTTGTGGATATGTGTTGTTATGATGTATAAGTGATGAAGTGTATGATGTGTTCGTGAAGCAAGAACATGCAAACTCTTCTAAAAGAGATTAGCTAACAAGAAGACGGGTTACGAAGGATAATTATTGTTATTTATAGTGTGCCAAGTTTATGGACACTTATTCTTAATTCTCTATATTACTCACTAAGCATTGAGCTTACCCCTATTCATTGTTGTCATGTATGTAGGTACTTGAAAGGCGGCAAGAGATTATAAAGTAGACTTTCACGAATGTATTGGGACAAGTGAAGAAAACGGATCTTGCAAGTTCATAAAGGTATATAGCAAGTGTCGAAGAAGTAGCGATTTTGCAAGAAATTTAAGTAAGAAGTTAGCTCAAGTAAGTAAAAGCAACTTTCTATATCTTGCTTTTATTATTATGATGATCTACGTTATGGAATGCGGATGATCATGTGATCAAATGTTCGCAATTCAAGGTTGTTCAGTTTTAGAGTTTTCAAGTAAGATTAAAATGGTTTTGTAAGTGGAATTGTGAGTCTCGAAATTGGATCATGCTTTAGGTAATTACATGTGTTAACGTCTTGAGTTATGTCCGTTAAACGTTTTGGAGTAAATAAGTAGTTAAAGATTTTGTAATAAGGTTAATGAAAGGTTTAAGTATGTTCAAATGAAGTATGATAGATAATGGAATGAGTCGAAATGGGTCAGGTTTGATATATAAGTCCAAATGGGTCAAAACTATATGTAGGATTGTGGAATGGGTCGTGCGCGACCAACTGACTTTTACGTTTTGTTTTGATGTCCAAATGCATTAGTTTATGTGGATACAAGATTGTTAATGTATCATGTTTGGAAAGGTCAATGAATGATGTTGTGTGATGTTATAAGTTGTGAAAATGTGATTTTAAAGTAAGTTAAGTTCAGCACTAGCGATAGCATAGGGCCGCGCCGCGCCTTTCAGCGTATTTTGATAAAATGAGAAATGAGAAACTGACCTGCATTCTCTTGTCTGGCCGCGCCGCGTCTAGACTAGCCGCGCCGCGGCTTATCCCTGGGCTGGGTGGTCAACCTTTTTCAAAAAAAAAAAAAAAAAAATTTATCGTTTAAGGGCGTTAAACCTCTTTATTTCTTTGTAAGTTATAATCTTATTTACTTTTTCGCATCTTTTCAATTATGTTTTTATTTACTGTTATTTTCTTCTGTTCATCTCCAACTATGAACTAAACGTTCATAGTGGTTACTTGGACAAAAACTGTGAACATCTGGAAAAACAGATGAAGCCGCCGGCTTCCTCAGTCCAAGCCGCCGGCTTGGCTGAGCTAAGTCGCCAGCTTCATGCTTCAGTCCGTACGGTTTCTAGTTCATTTCCAGATATGTATGTTCATGTTTCTGTGATAATTATTTAAACTTTTTATGTCTGCCATGATTCAATAACTTGTTTACCATACTTAACGATTAAATATTATGGATCTAGGATTAACTAGTCATTGATTCTATGATCTTATATTTGATTCATATCACTTGTTTAGATCTAGTCCATCAAATAAAGTGTTTGAATTGCATGCAAATTAGGTAAACATCATTGGTAGTTATACAATTAGTTGAACTTGAATCACACTTATATAATAGAATTCATTATTGTTAGGCTTTGTGTGTTTAATTGTCAATTGCTTGAGAACCTGATTAAGATTAACTTTCAGCTAGTAACTTGAGTTGATCTGATTAAGTTTATTAGCTTATATAATTTGCCAGTCTAATTAAATGTTGTCTTGGATCCATATCAGGTTTAGGTAATATTTATCATGTGATTATTTGAATGCTATGAATGAAGACATTAGCTATGAACATCACTTAGTTAATGTATGCTTTAGGTCCTACCTTATGAATGATATGCGACATTTTGCTTAACCTTTTAGGGATAATGATTGGTCTATGATTGTTATCTTGCTATTTGTTAATATAAGTTATGAAATAATTAATACAATTCCCTTATGATTTACACGTCTTTGTAATCACTTCTTTTTTTATAATTGTTTATTTTAAATCTTTATTTCTTGCTTTATATCTTGTTATTTTGTTTACCTATTTTCAATCATCTCTTTCCTAAGAGATAAATATCAACAACCTTAAAAAGACATTAAAATCTATCTTTAGTTCTTTAATAAGAGCTAAGCTATATAAAAAAAACTCTTATCCGCATCCACGCTCTCTTAGGACGATAACCTAAAATACTACATCTGACCGGGTTTTGTTTCTCGTTAGGGTGTTAAAAGTGTATTAAATAAAGGTTATATAAATTTAAAAGTTTGAAAGGCAAATTAAGCACTGCACACTTTTGCACATCAGTCATCGAGAATCAGAGGTAGATCATGTTCGGAACTTAACGAGCTAGAATCTTTGCTAGTTGTTGCCACTCACTTGTCTTCCCTTCCTAATAGTTGGAAATGGGACCTTTGTACTACGGGTAAGTTTTCGATAAAAAAAAAAACTTCCTTCGTTGTATGATCATGTCATGCTCGGTTCTAATTAGGTTCCTGGGTCGTTATCGAGCTGTTGGGTACCTTGTCTCCTTAAAAAGGTAAATATTTTTATTTGGAAGCTATGCATGAATCGAATTCCAACTCTTCGCAATTTGGAGTATTAGGGAGTGGCGCCATCTTCCGTTGGGTGTCCATTATGCAATAGTGTTGATGAAGATGCAGAACATTTATTTTCTAATTGCTCTCTTTCGATTCCTATTTGGCGGGGTTTCATGTGCTGGTGGGGGATCACGAGTTCTATACCTTCCGGTATTTCGAATATCATCAACTCCCCTTGTTTCGACTTGGGATCTGATGACTTGAACACACTTTGTCTTGCGACCCGATATGTGCTTTTATGGGCTATATTGAAATGGAGGAATTAGATTGTCCATGCTCCGGTGGATAAGAGATCAACAATCATAAATCAAGACGTCCTTGGAGAGGTAAAAGTTTTGTCACATTTGTGGTTTTCAAATAGAATAGGTAAGATAATTAAAGACTTTGGTGTTTGGAGATCAAATCCGAGAGTATTGTGATCACTGTTAAAACTTAGTTGGCTTCTTTTTTTGGTGTTTTATCCTCAGTCCGCTACTTGTGGACTATGATATTGTAAAGTTTGTATGGCGTTCTTATTAATAAAATCTTGCAGCTTTTCCAAAAAAAAAAAAAAATTATTAGATACCCTACTATAAACATATAAACATTTACTTACTTCGTCTTAAAATATTGACCAACTTATTATATATATTTGTTTCAAAGTAATTGTCAACTAGCAAACAATAACTACTAAATATCATAAAAACCCTTAATTTACCTTCATTTATTACTTTAATAATTTATTTAGTAACTAAATTAAGTGAAATTTACCTTGATTATTATAAGGGTAAAACTTGTAGGAAAATAAATATGTAACAAGACTAAAACAATAAGTAGATAACATAAACAAGGTAATCAGATTATGAACGTGCATAGTAAATAATCATATTAAGAATAGAAAATTAAAAAGATCATACCGAAATTAAGGGTTGAATTGTTAATTCTCAAACCTGCAAAATAGCAAACATAAACAAAATAGAAACAGCAATACCTTAGTAGAAGCGGACTTTTGTTTGACACAAAATCCCTTAAACGCATTCTTCGTCTGTTCTCAGGGTACACCGGTCCGAAGCAATGTACAGCCGTACTTGAACACTTGCCCGAAAAGCAACTGAACGAGGAGACCATGTTACGGGTAAGAAGAAAAAGAAAAAAAATTATGTGTGTATAGCTACATAACTTGTGTGTGTTGTCATACATTTTTTTGCATCTTTCTACAAAGTCTGATGCCTTTATTAATAGTGAAGACCATAGCCTTAGGTTTGCTTCCACTTTCGAAGTGGGACAAATGACAAACCTTCTAGATTTTGCACCAAACTAGCAACTTTGAGATTCGATATATCTCATTCACATTTAATCCATTTTAGACACACTTTTTAGCTCATTGTAAAACTCTCACTAGAGGCTACAAACCCTACTAACTAGTCATTAATATATAACACTCTATCATATTAAAGCGTGTCTAAATATTGGTGAAAACACACTTTTCAACACTATTATTCCGACAGTCCCTCACATGAATGGAGATCGATCTTAGAAACAATAAAATTTCGATTAAGTTTCAGCAGTTGAATCCTGCTGTGATGACCCGTCCAAATCCCTTTGGACGAATACATCATTCATCGATTTCACAGTGAGGTACTGACCTCTACATGATACGTTTTGTAAACATTGCATTCTTTGAAAAGGCACACCATAATTGAATATCAAATTCCAAGGTTTTTGACGTTTGATGATTTCTACATATAGACAATCACCGTAATTAATAGTTTACTATACTACATCCGTTGATAATGCAGTCAAAATAAGATACATGGTGATGATTTTGTGAATGCAACATTTTCTCGAATAAAGCATGTATGACTCCATGCACATAGCTTGTATCACATATAAGCAAACAGCGGAATACTTCTAGGAACCTGAGAATAAACATGCTTAAAAGTGTCAACATAAAGGTTGGTAAGTTCATAGTTTTAATGTTACACATAATCTATATATAAAGGTGGATCACAAGATTTCAGTTGTTTCATCCAGAAACGTTTATCAAAATATTCTACAAGATTGAGCACCCTGGTAACTAAACTTTAACGTATATATAATAACTACCCCTGTTTTAACATACATGCAACCAACATGTACAATACACGCAATCCAATGTGTATTAACTCAAATAGCATACGCCCGCTTTATAGTTCAGGCTAGGGTTTCTATACCCGGAACGGTCAGGGATGTCAAGCCCTATGGATCTATATACAACTATTCGCGCCCACCAGTTCTTATAACCGACAGTTACTAGTTACCAAACCTAAGGGATTTTCGGTTAAAGTGCATGTATTCTCAGCCCAAAAATATAGATTTCAAAAGCAATTAAAAAGGGAGCAAATGAAACTTACCTTAGCAGCACATAAGGTCATTCACCGAATTGTGACCGAAACTCGGAATGCAAAATAACCATAGATCTCAACCTAGAGAATATATGTTGGTCAATACATGTCTAACAAGCTAGGTCAGGTCATAGTGTATCACAATCCTAATGCTCGAGACCGACATGCAAAAGTTAACAAAAGTCATCTCAAAAGTCAACCTGACCCAATATGATCTTTAAATCTATACATGTTTATTATCATAGTATAAGTCTTGATAATTGAACGAATTTATAGTTTATTGAACTCAAAATATTATTTATTTCAGGAGCTATATTAAATTTGAATTATCATGGCAATCGAAAATATTTTATTATTTCACATAGTTTTCCAATACATGTAAAATCAAATTATAGTGTTTATAAAGCTTTAAAACCTAATAAGACAGTCAACTTTGACAATTGCTCAACAAGACAAGACGTGCCTTATATATATAGAAATTCATTTACTCGATTAGTAATATTTGAAAATCCAATTTATTAATCTCATAGACAAGTTGTTTAAATATTAATTTACAGTTTCAAACACAATTTCAATTAACGTTAACTATAATTCAGTTGACCATATCTTTTAATCCGTTCATCGAAATCACGCGATTTCTAAATGAAAAGTTATTAATTTTTCGCCAGCTTTCCAAAAACATGCATATCATATACTTTATATCAGTAGCATATGTATCGAATTCGTGATTCATCATAAACTATCTAACGACAAAATTAAAGCATACAAGCATGCATAAACATATATACTCGAGCACTAGATATGGATACACTATTAATATATAAAAGATAAGATATGAATGCTCACGTATCAATATTGTGATTCAATATTGTAGGAAAGTACGTAGACGCAACGGGGATGATAAACACTAGGTTTAACTTGCTAACAATGCCCACGAACATTACCCATAACCTCCATAGCTATAACCCGTAGTTTTCTTAACTCTATCCAGCTCGAAAAGCTTGTTTTGAAATCGTTTGGACATAACCTCGTCGTAGTATTTTATGTATAATACTAATAATAATACAAATACTACTAATAATATTAAGATTAATACTAATATTAATCTTTAATAATAATAATAATAATAATAATAATAATAATAATAATAATAATAATAATAAAAATAATAATAATAATAATAATAATATTAATAATAATATAAATAATTATATATATATATATATATATATATATATATATACATACAAAGGGAGATAGATAGTTGAGATATGTGTGAGACGAAACCAAAAATGATCGAGCTTTTATAGATGTGGCCTGTCCCTGGTGGCCATGCGATCGCATGGCTTTCCAGGCCATTTCCCATGCGATCGCATGGGATGGTCTACCAGCTCACACATGTTTTGTTATTTTCCTCGTCCACATATTATTATAATTATATTAATATTATATATAATTTATATTAATTATATATATATTATATTATATTCTCGTGTATAGGTGACTTGTAATTTTAGTTCCGATGACTTGTACATTGTCGCTTGACTTAAGCTCCGGTTTCAGTTTCTCGAACGTTATCTCTTACGCTTAGAAAACTAGTACTTTACGTTTCGTGACGTGCATCTTTACCAGTAATTAGACTTAAATCGTCAATACACTATATCACTCGAAGTATAACTTTTACATTCGAGTGTTTTGGTCATTTTCTTCTATAATTCAACTTCTCGTTATTTATATATATGATAATATTAATTTAAATCAAAACGTTTTGTATCTAAGTTAATATTATATTTTATAACATTTGTAAAATATATTTACATTTTCATTTTGAAATAGTGTTTTACTGTAGAAAATGATTTTTACTGTAGCAATTAGTGGTTTTCGAAAACACTGTAGCTTTTCGGGTACTGTAGCAATTCGAAAATACTGTAGCAAATTAGTGTTTTACTTGTTCATCTTAAACGTTTTAGTTAAATTATCTAAATATCAATCGAATCAATAAACAAATGTTACTATCGTTTACTAAATAACTTGAAATTATATATATGTATATATCTTTATTTAATATACATAAATCAGTTTTTAAATACACATTGCAAGTTATTTATAATTAATTTTAATAATTAATATTCCAGTTTATTGTATATATATATATGTATATATATATATGTATATATATACAGGTATAAATATATATATGTATATACATATATATATATATATATATATATATATCTATTTACAAATAGATGTTCGTGAATCGTCGGTCAATAGTCAAAGGTTAACTGAATATATAACATTAGTTCAAAAATTTTGAGAATCAATATTACAGACTTTGCTTATCTTGTCGAAATTATATAAAGATTAAGTTTTAAATTTGGTCAGAAATTTCCGGGTCGTCACAGTACCTACCCGTTAAAGAAATTTCGTCCCGAAATTTGATAGAAATTGTCATGGCTAACAATAAAAATGTTTTCATGACGAATATGAGTTGATGAATAAAGTTTCATCATTATTGACTAATATAGATAAAATGATTCGATTATGTGAAGCATACGAGTGAAGCTATCGTAAAAGAGTGAAAACGAGTAAATGCATATTCGATTTAACCGGTGACGTAGTCACGGTTGATTTTCAGAATTTAAGGGATCTTAGAGGAAATCTTCGTAATTAGATTTGGTTCTTCGGTAATTAAGGAAATTAGGATCTTCTATGGTTAAATGCAATGATCTATTTCGATTGCTCTGTCGGATGTTTCACTATAAATCCACCCCTTTTATTTCCTTACTTCCACATCTCCCATCTTCTATACTTTCTTCTCCAATTCATACTTCTAAAACATTTGTCAATATGCTTGATCCAGTTCTGATCCTTCATATGTTCCTAACTGTCGCAACAATTATCCTTCTTTTCTAACTTCCTTCGGAGGAATCTGTTTACTTCTATTTCGCTCTTGGGGTGGTGATTTTCATAATCCTTCCTTGTATTTATCTTTCCATAATTATTGACATCTACAGTTAATGATCTTTTTCGTTTGCTGCGATTTATACCCCCTTTCTATTTCGGAGCTTCATGCTTTTGTTTTCTTTTCGCAAGTAATGGTCCAGAATTTGTAGGTATGGAGTTTCAAATTATCATAATATATAAAGTAGAAAGGAAATGTAGTAGCACGATTTGATTTGTTAAATTACCAGAATATCTGGAAAAGACCGAATCATCAAGAAAAATATTTTCTTGATAGTTTAGAGGTTAAATAGAATGCAAGAGTTATGTAACATGGTTCATAATGAGGGTATGATCTATGAACCTTTATTATGTTCCATTAGAAACTCAGCATGACTTACTGTAATATAATCACGTTGATCTAGTGACATTATATTTTATTAACCCATGCTTCAATTCCCAACACTACTTCAAAAACATTCATATTTTAAATTCGAATTTTTCAGAATTTAGAAACTAAAACAATTTCCTTTATGATATAACACAGATATCGTGAAGAGATAAATGATTTCAGATAAGAATAGTTATGAAGATATCTCCAGAAATATCGAGGATATTTATAATGAAAGATACGATGATATCTTAGAATTTATAATATCGAAAGATGATAAAGAAGATTTGTCCGTAAAGGTTTAGAGTCAGGAGTAAGGTATTCGTTAATGACTTCAGCAGATACTGAATCATTTGGATTCTTTGAAGGCAGGTTTAGTCTTTGTGATTTGTCCACAGCCTCCTTCATGGTTTGCTCAATCCGTTTTCCAGTTTCAACTTTTTCGAGCTTTGCCAACACACTATTCTTTATCATCAAACTTTTGACTGTTAAAGTCATTTACAGTTTTTGCTGCTTCATCAGCTTTTTCAACATTCAGAGTATTGATTCGTAGACTGGTTGCTTTTCAGAATTTCAGAATGAAAGCTCATAATTCTAAGAGATGAATGTTATATGTATACATATGATGTTCTAGTACAGTTTTGAATTCAAAGTATGGCATTTGAAAGATGTAAGAATCTAAAAGTGATGTTTTCTGTTAAATCTTGGCTTGGATTCTGATTTTTCAAAATCAGAATATGTAATCAAATTTGGATGCGAATGGTTGTTTTGATTTCTAGGAAAGAATGTATATCGTTGTGAAAGTAGTGAGTATAGTTGATGATTTGCTGAATCAGAATTGAAGAATGTAACATATTAATTGTGAATTTATATATCTTTCGGGTATTACCTACCCGTTAAAAGTTTCACAAGTAATATTTTGTACCAAAAAATTTTATTACATTCTTTATGAAAATATATGTATGTATATTTTCTTCAGATGTAATACAGATTTAATGAGTTAATATCATATTAAGCTTATTTAATTTTCGGCTGGATTAGAAATGAATAATCTCTAAAACATTAAAGATTTAATAATCTTCGCGGAGTATTTCACTAATGTAATCAATATTTCGTTATTCAGTTTTATTGATATTTCCTCAGTGAATCATGTTGGTGCTCATGGAACTCTTGCTAACTTCGCAAGGTACGAATGATGTCTTCTAGAAAGTTTCGAATACATCGAAGATGAAAGTGTAAAATCAAACATATAATTGAATAATATACTTAGTTTATTATGAAATGGAATTCATTGAGTTGAAATGGAGATTGTGGTTAACGAAGAATGTACATTATAGCATATCAGTAACATGAACTAACCGAGTAGTACCTACTAGTTAAGATTCACACGTAATAGCTTAGTACGAAAAGATTTATTTTGATCTCAAAATTCATATATATATAAAATATACATATAATTTCTTCAGAGGGAATGAGTTAATACTTCATAACTCAGTGATACGATATACGCGTTGTTGATTAGTGATGATGTTTGCGGTGATTATGGATCTGGCGGAGCTTATGATGTTGTAGATGCTGTTAATGCTGACGGTACTGACGGTGCTGGTGATGCTGACGGTACTGTTGATGCTGCTGGTAAAACAGATCTAGCTTGTAAATCGTGCACCATTTCGATCAGGGTTTTATTTCATCATTTCTATTCGCTCACTCATCTGGTTTACAATTAGAACTAGAATAAGTAATCTCTAAAACTTTTAGAAACTACATATTCTCTGCAGAATATTTCTTCGATGAAGTTATGAATCAATACTTCATCGTTTATTGTGTTGGTATTCCTTGGTATCTATAATGCATATGACGTTGATGTTCGAGGTACATATTGTGATGTTGAGGTGTGTGATGCGGATGTTGTTGTTGGTGGTGGTAATGATACTGTTGGTGTTGATGATGGTGGTACTGTTGATGTCGGTGATGCTGCTGGTGCTTGTAACCTTTGCACCATATTCTCTAAAGTCACTACCCGAGCGCGAAGCTCGTTGACTTCTTCTATTACACCGGGGTGATTGTCGGTTCGGACGAGCGGACGAATAAGATCTAGAATTTGAGATAGTATATAATCGTGACGAGATACTCGGGAAATGAGAGAGAAAATGGTATTACGAATAGGTTCACCGGTAAGTGCTTCAAGTTCTTCGCCAATAGGGCAATGTGGTGGATGGAAGGGATCACCTTCTTCTTGTCTCCAATGATTAAGTAGGCTACGAACCCATCCCCAATTCATCCAGAATAGATGATGGCTAATTGGTTGATCCATTCCGATCACACTGCTTTCAGAGCTCAGGTCGAATTCCATATCGGAATAGCTGCCGGAATCTGTGGAATTCGAACTAGATACGTGATTCATCTTGTATAATCAGGGAATTGATTTTTGATATGAGATAGATTATAGGATTTAGATTGGTATTATTCAATACATAATTTACATATGTATATATAATACCAAAATCCCATAAATTACGGAGGATTCTTTGGAAGATGTCAGGTAAACTTTACAGTAACAGATATGCCAAGATATGAATTTGTCTGTACACTATCTATGCATTAAATGCAAGAAAACGCATCTAGACTTAGGAACGATAAGCAAGTAATTTATGACAAGAAATGATAAGCAAAACTTGGTAAAAACAGATACGATCATAGTCCAGACTCACTAATGCATCCTAACAATTACTAATTAAACACATTAATGCAAATTCTGGTTCCCTATGACCTCAAGATCTGATACCAACTGTGATGACCCGTCCAAATCCCTTTGGACGAATACATCATTCATCGATTTCACAGTGAGGTACTGACCTCTACATGATACGTTTTGTAAACATTGCATTCTTTTGAAAAGGCACACCATAATTGAATATCAAATTCCAAGGTTTTTGATGTTTGATGATTTCTACATATAGAAAATCACCGTAATTAATAGTTTACTATACTACATCCGTTGATAATGCAGTCAAAATAAGATACATGGTGATGATTTTGTGAATGCAACATTTTCTCGAATAAAGCATGTATGACTCCATGCACATAGCTTGTATCACATATAAGCAAATAGCGGAAGACTTCTAGGAACCTGAGAATAAACATGCTTAAAAGTGTCAACACAAAGGTTGGTGAGTTCATAGTTTTAATGTTGCGCATAATCTGTATATAAAGGTGGATCACAAGATTTCAGTTGTTTCATCCAGAAACGTTTATCAAAATATTCTACAAGATTGAGCACCCTGGTAACTAAACTTTAATGTATATATAATAACTACCCCTGTTTTAACATACATGCAACCAACATGTACAATACACGCAATCCAACGTGTATTAACTCAAATAGCATACGCCCGGTTTATAGTTCAGGCTAGGGTTTCTATACCTGGAACGGACAGGGATGTCAAGCCCTATGGATCCATATACAACTATTAGCGCCCACCAGTTCTTATAACCGGCAGTTACTAGTTACCAAAGCTAAGGAATTTTTGGTTCAAACTCGGTGTAGAATTTAGTATGTACTTGTATCCATTGCGTTTAAAATAAAGTGCATGTATTCTCAGCCCAAAAATATAGATTTCAAAAGCAATTAAAAAGGGAGCAAATGAAACTTACCTTAGCAGCACATAAGGTCATTCACCGAATTGTGACCGAAACTCGGAATGCAAAATAACCATAGATCTCAACCTAGAGAATATATGTTGGTCAATACATGTCTAACAAGCTAGGTCAGGTCATAGTGTATCACAATCCTAATGCTCGAGACCGACATGCAAAAGTTAACAAAAGTCATCTCAAAAGTCAACCTGACCCAATATGATCTTTAAATCTATACATGTTTATTATCATAGTATAAGTCTTGATAATTGAACGAATTTATAGTTTATCGAACTCAAAATATTATTTATTTCAGGAGCTATATTAAATTTGAATTATCATGGCAATCGAAAATATTTTATTATTTCACATAGTTTTCCAATACATGTAAAATCAAATTATAGTGTTTATAAAGCTTTAAAACCTAATAAGACAGTCAACTTTGACAATTGCTCAACAAGACAAGACGTGCCTTATATATATAGAAATTCATTTACTCGATTAGTAATATTTGAAAATCCAATTTATTAATCTCATAGACAAGTTGTTTAAATATTAATTTACAGTTTCAAACACAATTTCAATTAACGTTAACTATAATTCAGTTGACCATATCTTTTAATCCGTTCATCGAAATCACGCGATTTCTAAATGAAAAGTTATTAATTTTTCGCCAGCTTTCCAAAAACATGCATATCATATACTTTATATCAGTAGCATATGTATCGAATTCGTGATTCATCATAAACTATCTAACGACAAAATTAAAGCATACAAGCATGCATAAACATATATACTCGAGCACTAGATATGGATACACTATTAATATATAAAAGATAAGATATGAATGCTCACGTATCAATATTGTGATTCAATATTGTAGGAAAGTACGTAGACGCAACGGGGATGATAAACACTAGGTTTAACTTGCTAACAATGCCCACGAACATTACCCATAACCTCCATAGCTATAACCCGTAGTTTTCTTAACTCTATCCAGCTCGAAAAGCTTGTTTTGAAATCGTTTGGACATAACCTCGTCGTAGTATTTTATGTATAATACTAATAATAATAATACAAATACTACTAATAATAATAAGATTAATACTAATATTAATCTTTAATAATAATAATAATAATAATATAAATAATTATATATATATATATATATATATATATATATATATATATATATATATATATATATATATATATATATATATATATATATATATATATATATACAGAGGGAGATAGATAGTTGAGATATGTGTGAGACGAAACCAAAAATGATCGAGCTTTTATAGGTGTGGCCTGTCCCTGGTGGCCATGCGATCACATGGCTTTCCAGGCCATTTCCCATGCGATCGCATGGGATGGTCTGCCAGCTTACACATGTTTTGTTATTTTCCTCGTCGACATATTATTATAATTATATTAATATTATATATAATTTATATTAATTATATATATATATATATATATATATATATATATATATATATATATATATATATATATATATATATATATATATATATATATATATATTCTCGTGTATAGGTGACTTGTAATTTTAGTTCCGATGACTTGAACGTTGTCGCTTGACTTAAGCTCCGGTTTCGGTTTCTCGAACGTTATCTCGTACGCTTAGAAAACTAGTACTTTACGTTTCGCGACGTGCACCTTTACCAATAATTAGACTTAAATCGTCAATACACTATATCACTCGAAGTATAACTTTTACATTCGAGTATTTTGGTCATTTTCTTCTATAATTCAACTTCTCATTATTTATATATATGATAATATTAATTTAAATCAAAACATTTTGTATCTAAGTTAATATTATATTTTATAACATTTGTAAAATATATTTACATTTTCATTTTGAAATAGTGTTTTACTGTAGCAAAATGATTTTTACTGTAGCAAATAGTGGTTTTCGAAAATACTGTAGCTTTTCGGGTACTGTAGCAATTCGAAATTACTGTAGCAATTTAGTGTTTTACTTGTTCATCTTAAACGTTTTAGTTAACTTATCTAAATATCAATCGAATCAATAAACGAATGTTACTATCGTTTACTAAATAACTTGAAATTATATATATGTATATATCTTTATTTAATATACATAAATCAGTTTTTAAATACACATTGCAAGTTATTTATAATTAATTTTAATAATTAATATTCCAATTTATTGTATATATATATTTATATATATGTGTGTATATATATATATATATATATATATATATATATATATATATATATATATATATATATATATATATATATATATATATATATATAGATGTTCGTGAATCGTCGGTCAATAGTCAAAGGTTAACTGAATATATAACATTAGTTCAAAAATTTTGAGAATCAATATTACAGACTTTGCTTATCTTGTCGAAATTATATAAAGATTAAGTTTTAAATTTGGTCAAAAATTTCTGGGTCGTCATACCTGCATACGATAGCTAGGTGTTACCCTTTGAACATTCGCTTATTAAACGCACTTGGGTTACTAGATCTGAGTGGGTGGTGATGTCTTTGAACTCGTATGCCGTTTTTGTAGATGACAATACGCTTCACACAAGACTCTCCCTTACAAATTCAAATCCTCATAATTATGTTTGTTATGGTCATGAACATTAGTCTGGTTCTGCGAGAGATATTAAGTATTGTGCCCCAACAATAACTTTCGAAGCAACCCAGCTTCTTTCTCACATAGGTGATTCACAAACCGATTGACTATTGATTAACCATGCATGATTATCTCAATTGAATCATTAAGAAACATAAGTTTATCCTCTTACTTGTCACTTTTAGGAATGGACTAGAAAGTCTATTCTTAATTAGTAAACTCTATTTGAAATGTGTAGAGGTTTCTAGTTTAGTAAATAACTCCCTCACAATGACTTCACTACTTCATATAAGTAGGTTGTCCTATTGAACTCAGATCTTGAGTTTCTAGGTTAGTAAATAACTCCCTGATAATGGACAAACGCAGGGTTTATAAAAAAAAAATTGGGGAACTTTATGCTATATGATGCCCTAAAACCATTACTATTGAAGTTTGAAATTGAATGTATAATTATTTTAACAATCGTTTATATTAGTATAAGAATTTAATTTTTTTAAAGTAATATGTTACATTTGTTTGTTCTAATACACTTTTATGATTATTAGTGTTATAGTGTGTATGTATGTTGAATTAGAAGCAGATTATTAAAAAATACTTGGAAACTCGATGGATGTTTATTTTTTCAGAAATTAAATTCAAAGATTGATGGAGTGTTTTATTTAGAGTTCGTGATTCACTTCGTGTTTGTCTAATGTAAATTGTAAAAAGGTAGCTGTTACAAACGGTTTTGAAACTTCATTTTTGTAGTTAACTTAAATTTAACTATTGTATTTTACCATGTACATGTGTCATTTGACTTAAACTTCGTGTTTGTTTTTCCAGGTGACTTCCTGGAAAAACGACTGCTAACTGGAAGTTTTTCAACTTTGTATTAGAATTCAAAAGTTAAACCTCACATGGACGTACTTTTATTAAGAAGTTTAGTTATCAGATTGTACGAAGAACAATTTACTTAACATTTTTGTTATCAATACGTTGACTATCATTATTGCTACGATAGTCGTGTGATTGTATATAGTGGATTGCATCCACTATATACTAAATCAAAAATCAACTAGCCATGTTTTTTTACCAGCTATCCCTTTTGTATATGTAGTAGTGTATAATGCATTGATCCTTTTGAAACCCAGACTTATGAACAACTAGATACAACAATGTAATATTCTATTGTGGACGTAGGCTGTAACAAACAAAGCCAACCAAAATGGTGTAGTGTTACACTGCTATGTACTCCGGTTATCATTTTACTGTTTTACATGTATGCTACAAATGCAAAAATGTTCACCAACATCTGCTGCAACGCGCGGAGCCGAAACCTAATTATCTTGATGTCTAGTTGGATTTGTTTTAATAAACATTTTGGTACACCCAATTTACTCCACTCCGATATTAATGAGGAATTATCATAATGTTTTTCTTTTTGTCTAATTCTTTGTTCTTTCAAATACAAACACCAACACATCCATCCCCTATATGTCTACAAAAACCAAACACCAGATGAGTTGTCCAATTTAACACTGATTTATAATTACCAAAGTACCCTTTTGCCATATGACAAAACACCATGAACTTATGGGTTCAGTGCCGATGTTAAGATAAAAATTCGCGTGGTCCTATACAATTTGAGTGAAACTTTTCAATTATTATTATTTTTTTTTTTTTTTTTTTTTTTTTTTAGTAATATCCAACACAATTTATATAATATGTAATGATTTTTTTTCCATTGCACTAGAATCCACCTTGCATATGGCTTAATATTATTGGCAAGTTCAACTTTTACTTCATCAATTTACACACATTTAAAGATTCAATACAAAATATTTCTTTAGATTTATACACAATCCACCATTTAATTACATATCAACAAATACTTATCAAATGTTAACAATTTACACACATTTAAAGATTCAATACCAATTATTTCTTTATATTTTTACACATTAATCCACCATCTAATTACATATCAACAAATACTTATCAAATGTTATCAAAAGATTCACCCTTCATGGTTTGGGGATATCACAAGGGAAAAGATAGACTTGCTCTGTTGGTATCTATGATTATGAATTTATGATTATGTTGGTATCGATATAATTTTTAGAGATTTTATTGAATTATAGAATATAGAAAAATTTACAACGCTGGTACCTGTGGTTTGTTTACTTTATCATCACAAAACCTAAACTTTATTTTTTGTGCAATTAATACCTAGATTTTCAATAAGTTTCTTGCAGCACATAATGTCCGTTATATATTAAACGGTTACCCCTTACATGTGACATACATGTGATGGTAATTTAGTCCCCACACACTTGTGAGATGGGGCATTTTGACCAATTTTGTTTTTAATCTTTCTTTATTTCTATCTTCATCCCAAATTCACAAACCCTAATCAAATTAAAAAATTCCCAAATCAAATCCAAATTATTATTTCAACTCAATTCCAAACCAAATTTCTTTATTCATATAACTTATATACTTCACTAAACTTAAAGTTCGTGACAATAATTGAATATATTGAATATAAACTCTAAAAAGAAAATTCAAATTCCTTTATTTTTTACTTTATTTGACTTCTTGCTGGTAATCACAACTACCCCATCATCACAGACTCCAAATTCCTTTAGTCATCAACACTAAATCCTAACATAAGAAAAAATAGTACATTTATAATAACGAAAATATGAGTTCGGATATGGAAACAATTTTTTTTTTCTTAAAAGGCAGATACAGAAACAATTATTCAACTTAAAAATAAAATAAACGTCCCCACAGCGGTGGGGGTCGGTGGCAGCGACGTCAACGTCGTCGACAACAATGGATTGCAAATCGATTTCAGATCTGGAGAGGATGGAAATAGAATACTCGTTGGATGTGGTTGAGCAACGTTCATCGTCTTTCACCGCCGTTCAACGCCGTCGTTCACTCAAGTGACCCATTTCGATTAATCTCACAGCAATCTCAGCCTCAGGTGACGGTGATTGTAGAGTAAGAGACATAGAATCTTCATAGCTTAAGAGAGAGAATCTATATAAATTAACAGGCATAGAAGCTATATACAATCTTCAAGTCTTTCAGATGGAATAAATTTTGTAAACGGACGACATTACCCTCACATGTGTGGCAATGTGAGGGATTAACCCTAAAGTATAAACAGACGTTGTCAGCTAGTATCAACCACGTGATTTAATCAAGATGTAGGTACCAACTCTGCAAAAAAATGAAAAAATTAGGAGTTATCATGATATTCTGAACAAACCAAAGGTACTAATGACGTAATTTTTACTAGAATATATCTACTATTCAAAAAAAAAAAAAAAAAAAAAAATTGTTGGAAAGTCTAACTTACACTGGTATTATCCACCGATTCACACAACTATACAACATCTTACCTAAAAATTACTATTAATATTAATATAGGAATTTCATTTTTGAATTGAAAGTTTAATCAAGAAACAAATAATGCTAATTATTAAGTATACTTGACTAGCACTCAGTGGCGAATCCAGGAAATTTTTTTACCGGGGGCGAAATTTTTTTCTAAAACGTAGAGATTTTTTTTGGCAAAATATGGCAGTTTTGGGGCAAAATATATAATTTTTTGAGCAAAATTTAGAGATTTTTGGGCAAAATACGAAGGTTTTGGAGCAAAATATGGAGGTTTTGGGACAAAATATGAAGGGTTTGGGGCAAAAAAAAAATTACATCGGGGGCAAAATCGAAAAACCCGAAAAAATTTACACTAAAATTGCAAATCCACCGGGGGCGGGCGACTCACCCTGACCCTTCATAGGTCCGCCCCTGCTAGCACTCAAGGGATTCAACTTTTAATATAGTATAATACTTACTTCCTTTGTCTCAAAAAATTGTCCACCTTTCTATATTTATTTATCTCAAAATTATTGTCTCTTTCACTAAATAACCATTAAATATCATTAAAGTTTCAATTATATCCATTTTAATTTTGAAAATTCAGCTTTAAATATATTAATTAATTTATTAGTTACTTTTTATAACTATATCACATGAAGAGCAAATTAGATAATTTTATTACTATATTTTAAATCCAACAAAAAGTTAACATTACTGTTTTTTTTAGATGGATGGAGTATATGATATGATAAGTGTTACTTAAATTTCAAATGTAAATGTTATAAATGCAATTATTATTGTGTCAAATATTTATATATTTATCGCAGTAATTTCCCTTATACATAACCGTCTTTAATTCTTCATAAATAATAGTGTATGGCTTTTACTCCGACTCTAATCGAAAATTATTTTGTTAAAGTAAATATGTAGATAATAGTTAATCAATTAATTATTTTAAAAATTAGAAACACATAATAATAATAATAATAATAATATAATAAAATACAAATACAATATAATTAATATTTTAAGGATATTTATAATTTTAAATGATACTTAATGGGATACAAAATATGATTAATCAAAAAACATGCTGATAATGGACAAAATTATGGAGTTTTTAGTATTTTACCATTTATTAGTATTATGTGAAAGATTCCAGCACCAATATAACAAACATATTTATATTTATTAAACCTTCACGTTTCCACTTGGTTCCTTTTTACAGTCCATAAGTCGTTATCATATATATAGTCGCACATTTGTACCCAAAACAATTAATTAAATTAAAAACAAGATGACCCAATAGTCAATTAAACAACAAATACTACCGTTAAAATTGATTGATTCATTGAAGAGAGATTGAAGCATCAGTAGCAGCAAATGGGGTGATTTACAGAGGATTTTTCGTTCAAGGGTTGAAGGGTAATTAAATATTGATCAGCATCCATAACCCCATTTTCAAGATTTAATTTTTATGTAAGTTTATTCATCTTGCTTTTTTAAAGATCATTGTTTGTATATACCCCATTGTCAAGATTCAATTTTTAAGTAAGTTTCTTCATCTTGTTTGTTAAAAATCAATGATTTATAATACCTCAATTTACAGATTATAATTTTCAGCCCTGATTCTTGCCTGTTTAAAATCACTGATTTTTTTTTTATACCCCCTTTAGTTTTGAGAATCAAAGTTTGCTAATTTTATGAGTTTTTACTGATTATCGTTCTTACTTATTTGAAAGATTTGTTTTACTTTTGTATATTTTTTTTTTTATTATATCTTGTTTGTCCAAGAACAATGATTTTTGTTAACTTCCTTTTTTATGGCAATCATTTCAAGGGTTTATTTTATTTTTTTTGTAAAAAAATTCATCTTGTTTGTTCAAAAACAATAATTTCTTACACGCCTTTTTGTTTGGAGAATCAAGTTTTCTACTTTATTGGGTTATTAGTAAAAATGTGTTTGCATTTCATTTGCAACAGTTATGTATTTATATATTTTTCTATCTTATTTTGGCTTACTTCTTAGATGTGAATGCTACAATTTTTTCCAGCTAATGTGATACTATTTGTGAATGCTAGGATTTATTTCCTAGTTGAGTTGATATTATTATATTATTTCATTCATTCTTGTATATTTTGTTACATAATTTGGTTGCTTTTTTTAAAAAGATATCTTGTCTAATTGTTTTCAACAGCCACCTAAGAAGTCTTTGTGTATCTGACTTATTGTTTCTATTTTTTCAGATTTATTTGTCTGATAGCTATATTTGTGCTCTTGCTTGTAGACACCTCAATTAACATTTGCTTCTTGTTATGAACTCATAATAATAAATAATAAATTCTGCTTGATTTAGAAGGTAATACTTCTAATCCACTTAGATGTTGATTAACCCCCTCATTTCACTGTTTTGTGATTGTGTATATTTACCTAATATTTGCCTATGTTGATAACCAATGCTTTTAGTTAAGACGATTTTTTTTTCATTTTTTCAGAAAAGAAAAAACTGATCTAGTTTCTGGGATTTTGAAGATCGAAAATCTGTTGGGTTTTTGTTGTTTGTTGGAATGATGGATTGCAAGTTAAATTCGGAGTCAAGGCGTTTGTATTCTTGGTGGTGGGACAGTCACATTACCCCTAAGAATTCGAAATGGCTTCAAGAGAATCTTACAGGTATTAATGAATCATTTCTTTTTCTCATCTAGTTTCTAATTTAGATGAATGATTGGTTGCTATTGTTAATTGTAGGGTGTTAGTTAAAATGAAGTTTTAACCTTATTTATTGGCCATTGTACCGTTGGATCATAACAGTTTTCGAAAACAAAGTGTTTCTTGTTTACAAGCGTCCTTAGCTTACTTCTATCGTGTACTTGAATTGAAAAGTTAGCGGCTTTGTTAACTTTTCTTGTTCATGGTTACATTATATTAGGAAAAAGGATTTTCCTAATGATCCCTAAGGGATGTCGTTAAGGTGTGTGTGCATAAAATGTTTGTGATTTTAATGTCATCTAACAATCATTTTGATAACCAAGTGAGCCGGCAGGGGTCGAGGGGAAGCCGGCCCTCTCGGCCCGAAAATTTTAGGTACTATTTTTTATACTTAAAAGTTGCCTTCCAACCGGTTTTCCCGCCAAAAGGACGGTGACTGTTCGTTAACAGTTTTTTCCGCCAAAATGAAGGTTACATCCCTTCATTTTGACTGCCAAATTAATATATCCGTTTTTGGCAATTTTGCTTTCATTACAAACCAACATAAAACACACAAAATTCTCTATACACTTTTATTAGAATCCTTTTGTCTGTACTCTAATCTTGTTCTTGTCTTATCCCATTTAGGATTTCATGATACCCGAGGCTTGTGGGGTCGAAATACCTAACTAAGAAAGTGATTACACGATTCAAGAACCAATCAGATTATCAATTACAACCCTAATTTCTAACATAAAACGCTTCTACAAAAAAAGAATAACCGTCAATCAAAAGTCAATAATAACCGCGATGTAGTACCCATTTATGCACGTTAATGACAACCTTAAGGGTTGTCATTAGAAAACTTATAGAAAAAATTATGAATAACTAGGATTTGATTGGTGGTATCGTAAGACAAGTTTATTCAAATTTCTTTTTTGTTTGCTCTTTTATTAATATTCTTACATTTCTTAATAACCAACTCAGCACTATAGTCAAATTTATTGGTTTTTCATTTATATATTTTTTACTTGTATGTGGTTGCAGACATGGATACTAAGGTCAAATCTATGATCAAGCTCATTGAAGAAGATGCTGATTCCTTTGCAAGAAGGGCTGAAATGTACTATAAGAAACGTCCCGAGCTAATGAAACTGGTCGAAGAGTTTTATCGAGCATATCGTGCATTAGCTGAAAGATACGATTATGCAACCGGTGAGCTCCGTCATGCACAGAAAACTTTACAAGCCGCTTTTCCCGATCAAGAATCCTTTACACTACCCGAAGATTCAATATCTTCCATCGATCTAAAAGATCAAAAGGACGACACTTTCGGTTTACAGTTATTTCTTGAAGGAAAATCACAAATTACCGATCCCGAACATGAAATTCAGAACTTAAAGAAGGCGTTAACGGATCTGGTTGCTGAAAAAGATTCGATTTTTGTGAAGTATCAGTGTAGTTTGGAGAAACTATCGAATACAGACGAAGAGCTTAATCTTGCACTAGAAAAATCGAAGATTTTTGATGAAAAAGCGAGTGAACTTGAAAAAGAAGTTTGCATGTTAAAGGAAACTCTTCGGTTATTACAAATTGAAAAGGAGTCGGGATTAAGCAAACAAATGGAGTATTTGGAAACGATATCGGATTTGGAGGAAAAGATTAAGGATATGGATAAACGAGCGTTTGAAGCCGAGAGTGAAGGTCAAGATATGATGAACAAATTATCAAAATTAGAATCTGAAAACGATGCGGGTCTTTTGGAGTACGGGAAATGTCTTGAAAAGATATCGGTTTTAGAGAAGAAGATTACGGTAACCGAAGAAGAAGCAAGAGTTTTTTCTGATCAGGCGGTTAAAGCTGTTATGGAAGTTGAGAAACTTAAAAGCGCACTTTTGGAGTTAACCGAAGAGAAAGAAGCTTTACAGGTTTTATACACGGAATGCGTCGAGAAATCGTACAAGTTAGAACTTGATCTTTCGTCTGCTCAATCTGATATTCAACATCTCACAGATGAAATTTTAAATAGTACTAAAAAACTTGAGAAAGTTGAAGAGATTTGTGTTCGTTTGGAGGCATCGAACCAGTTGCTAAAGATCGAAGCGAGTGATCTGGCGAACAAGATCATGCTAAAAGATCAAGAATTATCTGATAAGCACGATGAACTGGAGAAACTAAGATCGTGTGCGAAAGACGAGCGTACACATTATGTTCAAGTTGAAGCTGCTCTTCAAACTTTGCAGACGTTGTATAGTAGATCACAAGAAGAACAGCGAAACCTTGCACGGGAGCTTGAAAAAGGGCTTCAAATGGTGAAAGATTTGGAGATTTGTAAATCGGATTTACAAGAAGAAGTTAAAGAAATGAAGAATAAAGAAAACGAAATTTTGGGATTGAAAAAAATGAAGGAAAGACTTGAAGAAGATATAGCGTTGCAATCGGGTCAATGTACGGCTATGCAGGAAGAAATCGTTAATTTGAAAGATGAAATATCCGAATTGAATACGGGTTATGATTCGTTAATGGGTCAACTTGAGCGGGTCGGTTTGAATCCGGAGTCATTTGGGTCATCGGTAAAGTACTTGCAGGACGAAAACTCAAAATTGAAACAGAAAAATGGTGATCGTGAAGAAACGATTAAAAACATTATCGAGAAGAATAACGATTTGGAGAGTTCGTGTGAGTTGCTCCATGTCGAAACATCGATTGAAAAAACTGTTCTTTTGTCTCAGTTACATATTGTATCGGTTAATTTGCAGAAGCTAATGGATCGAAACAGTGTTCTCGAGAACTCTTTATCTACTGCAAATATCCAGCTCGATAATCTTAGAGATAAATCGAAAGGTTTGGAAGAACTTTGTGATATTCTTAATAACGAGAAGTCGAATCTCGTTGCCGAAAGAAGCATGTTGGCTTCTCAATTGGAAAGTGTTCAGCAAAGATTGGTAATACTCGAGAATCGGTTTATGCAATTTGAAGAAAGATATGGTGATCTTGAAAAAGAAAACGAAACGGGGAACTCTAAAATACTCGAATTAATGTCGTCTTTAAGTGTTGAGAAACAAGAACGCGTGAGATTTATGATGATGAACAAGAAACGGTTTGATGAGTTGGAGAATCATATACATCAGATCAATGAAGATAACAAATCTATGAAACAAGAATTTCAAGAAGAACTCGATAAAGGTGTTATCGCTCAGTTCGAGAACTTTATCTTACACAAGTTTATAAAAGAAGTTGAAGAGAAGAACTACTCTTTATTGGTTGAGAACGAGCGGCACGTGTCAGCATCGAAGTTAGCCGATAAGTTGATTTCGGAGCTCGAGACTGAAATTTTGGATCAACAGGTTGAAGAAGAGCTTTTGTTAGTTGAAGTCGAAAACTTGAGATTGAGGATTTATCAAGTGTTCATGTCTCTTGAGATTGGTTCGAATCATGAATTGGAAACGGATAAGATATCTGTCGAAGATATTATCGATAACATCAAGGATTTGAAGCGTTCGTTATTAAAGGAAGAAAATGAAAAACAAAGGTTAATGATCGAGAACAACGTTAATTCAACCCTCCTTCAACAACTTAGATTAGGGTTTCGGGAATCAGAGTTACACCAGTTGAATCTGATGAAAGAATATGAAACGGTGAAGAATGATATCTTCAAAATCAGGAAAGAGAACCGTGATCTCGTTGACATGAATGAAAATCTCGGATTAGAACTGGATATGTTACTTGTCGAACTAGAAGAACAGAAATTCATAGAAGAGAATTTGACTACCAAGCTTCAAGAACGAGAGAACGAGTTTGAATTGTGGGATGCTGAAGCTACTTCATTCATTTTCGATCTTCAAATGTCGAACACACGCGATATTCTTTTTGAAAGCAAAATTCATGAGCTGACTGGACTCTGCAAGAGTCTTGAAAGTGAAACTGCATCGAAAGATCGGGTGATTGAAGAGATGAAGGAAAAGGCGCGTGTTATGGAGAGTGAAATAAAAGGTTTAAAGGCACAGTTGGTTGCTTATAATCCAATGATTGGTTCTTTGAAGAAGAATATATCTTCTCTTGAGCGTAACGTTTCCACCATGGCAAATCTTATGGTCTCCAACAATTTAAAATCAGTGGTTCGTCTACTTTTTGTCCTTCCTTTTTCCACTAAGTGACTCACTACTCAAATATAGAGGTGCTAAAATGGGTCGGTTCAATTAACGGGTCAAAACGGGTTCTGTTAAACTGAAATAGTTTTCTTTATGGTTTAATAATCAGTGGTACATCGACTTGTTCTCCCTCCTTTCTCAACTAAGTGATTCACTGCTCAAATATAAAGGTGCTAAAATGGGTAGGTTCAAGTAACGGGCGGGTCAAGATGGGTTGGGGTAAACAGAAATAGTTATTTGTATGGTTTAATATGGATCGGGTCGGGCCAACACAAACTTTTTTCCATTCTCCCTCTGAGTTCTGTAACTAGTTGGTCTGTTGAATAATAATTGAACTACTAATAAAAAATGGTTTGTGAAGTTTTATATATTTAGAACATACGTTGGATGACTTTTGACCTGTGCGAACCGTTAGATCCTTTCCGCCCCAAATTGACCTGCTTAACCTGTTAGAAAACTAGTTCGTTACAATACTAATACACTTTTTAAACGTATAGGATACGGAAATGAAAGTTCATCCCCAACATGATCAAGAGTTGAACATGAGCCCAAAATCAGTCGAACCAAACGGGATTGCAGATTTGATACAGGTTCAGACTCGTATACAAGCACTCGAAAAAGTAATTGTTGAAGATATTAACATCAAGACGAGATCAACAAGAGAACACGAAGACCAACAACGTAACAAAGCTGATAAGCTACATGGAAAACGTTATCTGACGTTGGATAATCTTAACATTACAAAACCGAAACCTGAATTATCCGAGGTAAAGAAAGGGGTTCTGGTTAGAGACATCCCGCTCGATCAAGCATCAGATGTCGGTTCATCGTCTACAAATAGCCGAAGAAGCTATTCACGAACAGACGATATGATGATCGAGCAACTGCAACTCGCCCACAAAATCTACGGAACTGAAAAGAGCTCAAAAAAGCTTCCGTACGAGCCACAAATAGAAGATTTCGGTGTTGATAAGTTGGAGATACCGTATCAAGAATCGAAAAAAGGAAAGCTTTTTGAAAAACTCGCGTCTGACGCACAAAACCTCGCAAATCTTGAAACGACAGTGAAGGATCTAATTAAAAGATTAGAAACAGGGAAGAAGGTTAAGAAACCAAATGGGTTCGATTTCGAGACTGTGAAAGAACAACTAGAAGAAGCTGAAGAAACGATTTCACAGCTAACGAACGTTAACGTTGAGTCAAAGTCAACATTTGAAAAAAACCCGACTTTGTTAGCTTGGGTTGAACAGGACGACACGTGGAAAAGCTCGGAAAAAATCAAACGGGTGCAGTTGGAGGTTCAAAAGATCCAATACGTGTTGCTGAAACTGGACGACGAAAAGAAAAATAAAGGGAAGAGCAGGTTTTCGAGGACTAAAAGCAGAACGAGTGTGATTTTGAGCGATTTTATTCATCATGGGAGAAGTAACAGTGGAAGAAGAAGACGTCGAATTTGTGGGTGTTTTACGCCATCTGCGACTAAAGGTGATCATCAGTGTGTTAAACTTTAGTGTTTTTAACTGTTCTTTGCAGGGTGAAAACTTATCTTTTGACTCTTTAGAGTAATGCGTAAGTACATACTTTGATGATGATGATGTATCATAGGTACTTTTATGTTTGATTATTATGCATATTTTATCTTGTATCTGCATATGAGTTTTGGTTAAAGTTTGTTCTTTAAAGTAGTACAATAATATTCTGACATGGGAGTGTAGTAGTGAACATTTGGGAATCCAAGTGTGTTATCAGATTATGATTTTGCGACAAATGAATCAACCCAATCCCAGTTCAATGATGTGATGATGCAACGAATGATGATGGGTTTATTAGCCATTGTTGCCATTCGCGTGATATTTTTTAACACGTTTGAATACCCAACTATAACTTTGAGTTAGTATTTCGATTAGAACTAGTGTTCGAACCCTTGCTTTGCGCTGGGGGTTCGGTTTTCAATGTATTTTATTGCGTTTAGTTTGTAAAATTATTTCGTGGCTAACGATGATGTCGTTGAAGCGCAACTCAAGTCGAACTAAAAGGTATAATCCGTGAAAAATTTAAATGTTATTTTAAATCAACAATATATGTGCATCTCCGCGTTTTGCTATGGAATTGTCGAATTTTAAAAATTTAACGCAAAATCAACGTGTATGAAAAAGACCTCAAACATTTAGCGTTTTTTAAAAAGCGTCCGTTTTGCGTATAGTTAGTGACATTGTGTTCCTAATATTATTTCGAGTTTAACGATGGTGTCGGAAAAATTTAACTCGTTGCGAGCGAGAAGATATGGCCCGTTGAATATTTAGGTGGAGTTTGTTTAAGATTTTTTTTTATGAAAATGAGTATTTGACACTTTACCCCCTGTTTGGGATTTTAATATTTGAACAAAGTATGGGGACTTTTTTGGGAGAAAAAAAGGTGGAAAAAAGGTGAAAGGACGAAAACGCCCCTAATCACTGTTCATCTTTTTTTTTATGTTAGATATTAAGTTTGGTGTGCATTTGTGAAGCTTGGAAATAAACAGTTATTAAAAATGAGTTACGTAGTTAATTTATAATAAGAAAAAAAAAGTTAAACAATAATAAAGTGAAAAATTATTTGATTGGTTTAATAATAATAATAATAATAATAATAATAATAATAATAATAATAATAATAATAATAATAATAATAATAATAATAATAATAATAATAATAATAATAATAATAATAAATAATAACAAAAATAATGAATAGTTATTAGATAGTAAAAAGTATGTGGTCGATTTATAATGGATGAGAAGTATAATGGTGAATTTATGAAATGTGAAAAGTCTGTGGTAAGTTTATAAAAGTTATAAAGTTAACTATTATAGAGGTGTGGTTGAATTATAAAAAAGTAAAAAGTTTGGTGGTTGAATTATAAAAAAGTAAAAAGTTGGTGTACATTTGTGAAGCTTGAAAAGGTCACTATTCATTTTAACTTTGACTTTTAGATATATAGGTATAATTGTGGCGGGATCCCATTTTTTTTTTTTTTTTTTTTTTACATAATATCTTAAGATTTCGGTATTTCCATAGCAAATAACCACAAGTCCATTTGGTGGCTTGTCAAATGGAAGCACCCAATGTATTGCTGGCGAACGAATGGTTAATAGTGAAGGCTTCTTCCACAGTAGAAATATTGATGTGTTGAAGGTTCCACCACTGAAGGACGAGTTTTCAGATGTTAGAGGAAACAATGCAGTGAACGAGCATATGTATAGTTGTTTTGATTTGAGCATTACATAGTGGGCATAGAGTTGAGTCTAAAGCGATGTCGCGTTTATATAATTCAACTCTTGTTGGAATTCTTCCTAGTTTTGACCTCCATATGAATATGGTAACTTTCCGAGGCAACATTTGTTACGAACGGTTTCTTCAAGAGAAGCGAGGGGTCCCAGCTTCAAGCTATCTACTATTAATGCAAGAGTCTTCGTGTGAACGTGCCAGTAGAATCGAGTGACCAATTCCAAGAGTCGGGCATGTCAGACAAAGAAAAGGTCAACATTAGATTAGTTTGTTCATTTAAATCATTTAAACCATGACCTCTAGGAGATCGAATCCAATTCCATGATCCATAGATGATAGCGTTTTGAATGGAGATCATTTCAGCAACAGTTGCATCTTTGTCAGTTTCACGGATGTACAATCTCCTAAATAAGTCACAGAGCCGATTAGGTCCAGCCCAAGATTCGTGCCAGAAAAGTGTGAAGGCACCGATGCCGATTTTTTTTTTTGTTGTTGTTGTTGTAATAGAGTGTGTGAAATCGATCCCGATGTTCTCAACGACTTTCCCAGCTTTAATTATCTCATTCCAAATAGTACCCCCGTGGTACACACCTGCAAAAAAGATTAGATCTTGCCCACCCCCAACCCGTAAATGCTAGTTATAATTTTAACCCGAAAAACATTAATTCATTTTTAAAGCGCCACCATTTACATAGTAGGGAATGATGATTTGCGTTTATCATTTTTTAATCTGTTACCCCATATTACACCATAAACATAACTAATATAACTTATAGTGTTTATTGGTCGTGTAAAAATACGAAGAGTGTAAAAAGTTGGAATTTTTGGGTAAACTTTGTGCAAGTTATTCAAATAAAATTATATTAAGATCAACTTATCTAAAAACATCAAAATTACTTATTCCATCATAAACTGTGCATTAATAAGTTGTAATGTACAGTTTATTAATACATATGTTTGGTGGAAAAAGTAATTTTCATGGTGGATATATCATTAGCCTATGACAATGTAAGACCCAAATATTTATTGCACATAATGTATTTATGGTGTACGATGCGTGTATGAAGTGTACGACGCATGTACGTGTTGCTTGCTCGAACGTCGAAGGAAACTGGACGTTGTCTGAAGTGACAAGGTGTGTACGTATCTTTTCAACCCCAAATAATATTTGAGTTGATGTTTCAAAGCCTTACCATTGGAAAGAAAATCTTATTACATTTCCAACGATATTTGATTCATCGAAAACGGAGCTACGGTCAAAAAGTTATGGCCAAAACAAGTTACTGAAAACTGACCTGAAGGTTGGAGCGGCGCTCCACCTTATGGAGCGGCGCTCCGATTGCGTCTGATGCAATTTTCAGCTTTTTTAAAGGTTTTAAATGAGGGGTACTTTGGTCTTTTCACTAGGGGTCGGTTTGGGGTCATCAAAACTGATCCATTGATCATTGTGGATCACATTTCACCCACACAAACACTCTCTTCAAACCATAGTGAGAGAAATCCACTTTTAGTGAGAGAGAGAGAGCTTGATTTGGAGAAGAAGGAGTTGGATTCTCACTAAAGCTCGGGTTTTAAAGTTGTTCTACTCGTCAACGGCATCATTTTGGTGGTATTGGTAAGTTCAAACTCCGAATTACATTTGTTAGATTTGATATTCAAGTTAGGGTTTGAGTTTGATTTGTAGTGAAACCCTCTTAGATGATGAAATGGGTTTATGGTGACTAGTTATTCTTGTCACTTGGCGAGTTTTGGGTTGGTTGACGATTTGGCATTGATTAGGCTTTAATCTTGAGTTTAATCACTAGGTTTAGTGATTATGGAAGTGTTGGAACCACTTTAGGTGAATTTGGGTTGACTAATTTTGACTAGAGTCAAAATTAGGGTTTGGTGATGATTATGACCCAATTGTCGATTTAATAAGGTTTATAAACTTAAAATGGATTAAGTTGAAGTATAAAACCGAGTTAAATATGTTTTGGTATCAAAACTCGCTAATGGCGCGATGTTGACTCCTTTGGGTCAAAATTAGGGTTTAAGTGTCATTATGGGCAAGATAGGTGTTTAACACCTATGATTGGGTTTAATTGGCGTATTAGGACCATTCTCACTTGTGTTAGTGATTATTGGTTAATTTGGGCGCGATTTGTACTTGGAAGTGCATTTGGGTCGAAATTGCACTAAGTGTCAATTGGGTTGGTTTGTAAGTCAACCCTAATTGTGTTACTTGTTATGTGATAAATGGAATAGGTACATTCCATCGGCGATTGCGGATTTTGGTTTGGCATCCATCAAGACCTCAAGGTGAGTGTTAATATCCTATATGCATATGCATGTGTAGGATGGGTGCGGGTCAGGTGAAGTGGATCTCGGTCATAGAGCTCACTTCACATATAGGTGGATTGATGGGCTTGTGTATAGGTCCAATTGGCACGGTTGTGCGTTTTGGTTGACCACCTTTGACGAGGTGCCCACTTTGTGTGTACGTTATCACATGGGCGTGTGATGTAGATTATATAACCCCAATGGCGAAGGGTTAATATTGTGAGTGGAATAATTATGCATGTATGTATATAGTGTATTTATTAGTGAATGTTATGGTATGAACCACGAGTCGGTAGTACCATAGCATCGAGTGTGAACCACGAGCCGGTAGCACTATAAACAAACATGTGAACCACGAGCCGGTAGCATCGAGTGTGAACCACGAGCCGGTAGCACTATAAACAAAGATGTGAACCACGAGCCGGTAGAATCGAGTGTGAACCACGAGCCGGTAGCACTATAAACAAAGATGTGAACCACGAGCCGGTAGCATCGAGTGTGAACCACGAGCCGGTAGCACTATAAAGGAGTATGACTCAAATGCGTAGTGACGTGAACCACGAGCCGGTAGCGTCATAGCATTACGTATGGTGTGAACCACGAGCCGGTAGCACCATAGCGTTATGGTTATCCGTATTGTGTTTGTGATTGTTTAGAATGTTAAATATTGTATACGTATAATGTTGTATTGTCGTGATGTAGCTAACCCTCCGGGTGTAGCTTATTGGCATTTGTTCACATTGTCGTTGGTGAACTTACTCATGGTGGATGTTGTTAGCTTGTTGCTTAGTGATCGTACGGTATGCTTAGATTAGCTTGCCTTTATGCTTGGATGCTTTGGTATGCGTTATTTGATTATTTGTGTGGCGTGTCCATTTTATGCATATATAGGTATGTAGTATATTCTCACTCACTAAGCGTTAGCTTACCCTCTCGTTGTTTACATTTTTATAGATTTGCTTAGATGCGGTGGCTCGGGTAAGCGCGGGGACTAGTGGACTTGCGTAGTTGCTTTAGAGGCATGCTTTTGGATTCGATTAGGATTGGGTAGCGTATCCCCAATCGTCATGCTCTGCTTTTATTTTGTGTTTAAAGTCATGGGGTCGAAACTTGTACCTTGTACTTAAAGGGTAATTTGGACATATGTGGGCCCGGTGTCGTAAGACTCATTTTAGTATTGAAACGTGTTATTTTCAACTATTATAATGTGTTGTGAAAAGCATTCGGTCCAAAAGTGTCGGGAAGTATAAGATCTTTTTGCGTGAAAATGACAATTGGGACAGCATGGTTTGGAGCGACGCTCCATTTGCCTGAAAAGTTGATCTTTGTAAAAAAAAAAAAAAAAAAAAAAAATCTAAGCGTGTTTTCGGTTGGATAATGAAAGGACCCGTCCTAATCCATCCGGACGAAGTCCATATCGATTATAAACGATTCACAACAGTTGATTACTTCGCGAGGTACTTGACCCCTATATGATACATTTTACAAACATTGCATTCGTTTTTGAAAAGACAAACTTTCATTTCATCGAAAGTTGACAGCAGGCATACAATTTCATAATATATCCAACTATAATTGATTTAATAATAATATTGATAAACTCAACGACTTGAATGCAACGTCTTTTGAAATATGCCATGAATGACTCCAAGTAATGTCTCTAATATAAGTTAATGCACAGCGGAAGATTTCTTTCGTACCTGAGAATAAACATGCTTTCAAGTGTCAACCAAAAGGTTGGTGAGTTCATTAGTTTAACATAAATAATCATTTCCATCATTTTAATAGACCACAAGATTTTCATTTCACGTAAATATACGTCCCATGCATAGAGACAAAAATATCATTCATATGGATTGGACACCTGGTAACCGACATTCACAATATGCATATAAGAATATCCCCGTCATTCCGGGATCCTCCTTCGGACATGATATAAATTTCGAAGTACTAAAGCATCCGATACTTTGGATGGGGCTTGTTGGGCCCGATAGATCTATCTTTAGGATTCGCGTCAATTAGGGTGTCTGTTCCCTAATTCTTAGATTACCAGACTAAATAAAAAGGGGCATATTCGATTAGATAATCTAACCATAGAATGTAATTTCAATTACTTCTGTCTATTTCGTAAAGCATTTATAAAAACAGCGCATGTATTCTCAGTCCCAAAAATATATATATTGTAAAAGCATTTAAAAAGGGAGTAATGAAACTCACGCATATAAATATTGTAAAACAGTTAATAAAGCATTTGCATGTATTCTCAGCCCAAAAACATAAAGAGTAAAAAGGGCAAATGAGACTCACCATGATGTATTTTGTAGTAAAAATACATATGACGACATTGAACAAGTGTAGGGTTAGTCTCGGATTCACGAACCTATATCATTTGTATATATATTAAAATATATAACAGAAATCACATAATTTTTATTTATTAATATATATTACTTATATAATTTTTGTATCTATATAGGATTTGTATTAACTTTCATTTAAAACATATACTTATATTATATCTTAAATTATATGTGATATATATTTATTTTGTGTATATATATATATATATCTTAAAGTGATTGATATCTATTCATTTAGTTATATTAATATATATGTGTCCATATATTTATATATGTTTAGTATTATTTAAAATTAGTGATTTGTTATACGAAGGTAATTATGGGAAATATATATATATATATATATATATATATATATATATATATATATATATATATATATATATATATTTGTTTGATAAACAGTTATATGAAATGTTAATATAATTATTGTATATGTAATATGTATACTTTTATTTACATAATATTTATAAAAAAAAAATATTATAATTTTGATAATAATGGTTTACTAATAGCATAGGTATTGTTAATAATAATAATATTATTAATAATAATACTATTAATTACAAAAGTGATACTAATACTAATATTAATGAGAATAATGGTAACTTGTACTATTTTCGTAATAATATTCGTAATAATAATAATAATAATAATAATAATAATAATAATAATAATAATAATAATAATAATCCTAATCATAATAATAATACAAATATCTAGTGATAATAATAATTTTCATACTTGTATTTATATTTATAATAATTGAGAATTTTTATCATAATACTTATTTTAGAAACAATAATATTAATAGCTAATATTCGTAATACTTAATAATAATAATAATAATAATTCTAATTCTTAATGATAATAATAACATTAATGATAATTATAAAAACAACGATAATAATCATAATAACAATACTACAATATTAATAATGACAATAATAATAATTATAAAGAATTAGATTTAGGAAGTATACCCTTTTTAATAGCTTTTGTAAAAAAATACACTGAACCGGACTCGAACCCTTGACCTCCCACTCACCAACACAACAGCCTAACCATCTGGACCAACTCATTTTTCTGTTATAATACTGAAACCCACTTCATTTATCCAGTTTATTTTATGTTCTATCTTCTCCATCTTCCTCACAACTCAGACAATCTCAAACCATAACCAAAATCAAGATAACGACTTGTGATACCATTTAAACTTGTAACAACATAAAATAATATAGGGTGTTCTTGATTAACAAAAAAAAAAAAACGCGAAAATGAAACTGAAGAACAGTTTTTTTTTTTCTGTTCGTCGAGGTTTAAAAAAAAAACATTGATTTTGAATTTCGAGTAGTTTTAGATTATACTTACAATATGAAAAAGTTAGTAAATCGTTTATGTAAACTTCTTGAATCGTTACTTGATCCAGAAACATTAACTAGACTTCGAATTTTTATCAAGAACAAACCTTTGACTTTATGTTTTGAAACTTTGACTCGATAATTGGAATTTGATAGGGAAAATTGAAGTTTCAAACTTTGCAGGAAGCTTAATATGAGAAATCCTAACCTTTCTGCATTTATAGTTTTTGAAAATTCGTTTGATTCGTGTTTTTGATAAAAATGACTATGGCGACAGAGGTAACGAGCAATACAGAGAAAAGAAAAAAAAAATTAGATAGAAGTTAAAGATTTTACAATGGATATTGATAATGGAAAAATGAGTGGTTGTTTAACAATACAATAATCTGATCGATTCACTTATTGAAGAAGGAAACAAAAGTGTCGACCAGGTATCACATGTTAAACATCAAAAGAAGAAAAAAAAATTTAAATAAAATAGATCTGTACTCCATTCGTGATATATCCTGTCTCTCTATATAAATTTTTTTTTATTAATTTTAATAATTAATAATTATATTAATAATAATAATTATTATAATAATAATAAATAATAACAAAACAGATTTATATGTATCTTTATTTATCGCAATATTTACATATAACTATATATCTCTATTGTATTTATATGACACTGTGTTTGTATTTTTATTTATTTTTATAGATTATAAATAATCTTGATATTAAATATTAAATATAACTATAATAGTAATAATATTCTTAATGTTATAATATTACAATTTATTGTTGTATAATATAATAGAAATAATAATATTTCTAATGATAACAATATGAGATGATAATAATAATATTATTATTGATAATGCTACTAATGATTGTTAATTATAAAAGAAATTTTAATATCTAATATTAATATAAATAATAGTTAAGATATAACCAGTTATATGTATTTGTGTATATATATGTATCCGTATATCGAGTATATGTTTATATTTATATATTAATTATATAAAGAAATATAATAATATATACATTAATATGTAATATAAATTTTATTATTAATAACGAAACTAATGGTAATAATATTAATAACCATACTTGTACATCTCAAGTTTCATATATTTTGTATATTACTCTGCATATTTTATTCAAATGATTAGATAGTATTATACTAATTTAAATTAACATATCTATACTTATATTTGTATTTTCTTTTATATATTAATTCACTTATTGATTTGCACAAAAGTGTTCGTGAATCGTCGAGAACAGTCAAAGGTCAAATGATTTCATGAAAACAGTTCAAAGATTTTGAGACTCAACATTACAGACTTTGCTTATCGTGTCGGAAATATATAAAGATTAAGTTTAAATTTGGTCGGAAATTCCCGGGTCATCACAATACCTACCCGTTAAAGAAATTTCGTCCCGAAATTTGAGTGAGGTCGTCATGGCTAACAATAATTATGTTTTTCCTGACGAATATGAGCTGATAAATAGAGTTTTATTATTATTGAGTAATATGGATAAAAATAATTCGGTTATTCGAAGAGTACGAATGAAGCTATCTTAAAATAATGAAATGAGATAGACAAAATTTTATCATAACTTTTGACTAGTCATGGTTGAATTTAGAAAAATAAGGTGCGCCTTAACTTTTGATAGAGTCAGGGTTGAATTCCGGAATTCAAGGGATTTAGAGAAAATCTTCGAAATCTAAAAGATTTGATTCTTCGGCGAGTAAGAAAATTAAGATCTCTATAATTAAATATGGTGATCTGCCTCGATTTCTCCGTCTAATATTTCCCTTATAAATTCACCTTTTCTGTTCCATTAGTTTCCACCACTTTTATGCCTTCTTTCTCGGTTCATATATCCAAAAGATTATAATAATGCTTAATCCAGTTCTAATCCTTGTTCTTATTCTAACTATCGCAATGATCATTCTTCTTTTCCAACTCCCACCGGAAGAATCTGTTTATTTCTACTATGGTCTAGGGATTATTGTATTTATAATTCTCCCGTGTCTTTATATTGCTATACGCACTGATATCCACAGTTTGTAATTTCGGTGGTGTTGTTGGGCTTTATATTTTTCTTATATATCGGAGCTTCATGCTCTTGTTTTCTCTTCCCGACTTTAAATCAAGCGAATAATGGTCCAGAATTTGTAGATATAGAGTTCTAAATGATTATAATGTTCTAAGCAGGGTGGAAAGTGATAGCACGATTTGATTTTTAAATTTATCAAAAATACAGATGATAGAACTATCAAGAATATATTCTTCTTGATATGTTCGGAGGTTATGTAGAATGAAAGAGTTATGTAACATGACACATGATGATGGTATAATCTACTGTGAACCATCATCAGGTTTCATTAGAAACTCAGCATGACTTACTGTAATATAATCACGTTGATCAAGTGTCATTATATTATACTAACTCATGCATCAGTTCCCAACACTACTTCCAAAAACATTCATATTTTAAGCTCGAAAATTTACAGAATATAGAAACTAACAGTTTCTATATGATGTAACATTATTAGCACGAATAGATTATTGATTTCAGATAAGAATAATTATGAAAATATCTTCAGAAATATGGAGGATATTTATAATGAAAGATACGATGATATCTTGGAATTTCTAATATCGATGGATGATGAAGCAGATTTATCCGTAAGGGTTTAGATTCGAAAGCGAGGTATTCGCTAAATATTTCATCAGAAACGGAATCATTTGGATTCTTTGAAGTCAAACTTATTCTTTATGATTTGTTCACGGCTTCCTTCATAGTTTCGCATAATCCGCTTTTATATACTAAATTTTCCATTGAATGTTTCCAACATAATGATACACAGGACGCACGAAGAGGTATATAATTTCGGACGAGAATATTTATGAAATTATCCTCAGAAATATCGAAGATATTGATGATGATATTTTGGAATTTCTAAGTTCGATGGTTGATGGAGAAAGATTTTCCGCAAGATTTTAACATGACTTCGGAGCAAGATATTCTCTAAAGATTTCAACGGATCTAGATTTATCTGGGTTCTATGAATTTAGGGTATGTTACTTGTATTTCTCCTTGATTTCCTTTACGGTTAGCTCAATCCGTTTTCCAGTTCCAACTTTTCTGAGCTTTTCCAACATACTAATCTTTATCATCAAACTTTCGATGATTATGGTCGTTTACGGTTATCTACAGTTTCTGCTGCTTCATTCAGATTTTTCAACATTCAGAGTATTGATTTGTGTCTGAGTGTTTTTTTTTCTTTCAGAATTTCAGAATGAGAGATCATAATTCTAAGAGATAAATGTCATACATATAACTGTTGATGTAGATATGCTGTGAGTTTTCAAAGTACTGATTGCCGATTCCTCTACATTTACTGCTACCCTATCTGAATCATTTGTTATCGATCCGAGATGATTTCAAGAAAATTGTGTTTTTAGATGATTAAACGCTGACGGTAATATGGTGGAATATAAAAGGTTCCCGGTAACAATAAATGAACATACATATTAGTCAAGGTGATAATGAGGTTGTTTCGAACGAAAAGTCGAAGTTGATTTGTTGAAGCTGTGACAAAATTTACTACTTTGAAAAGGGATCGCAAAGTTATTTTTGCTAATAAATGCCAAAGGATCTGACGCGGCTACGTGTTAAACTTTTACTCAGTTGCCGAGAGTTTCTCAGGTGCATAACTATATGCACAAATCTTTCCTTCCGTAGATGAAGTGCGGTTGATTCATCCTCTCGGTTGAGGTGTTTTCAAGAATCATGAAAGGTTTGAACGCATAATGTAATCGTGAAGATACAAATGAGGTTTAAGATGAAAATCAAGTGGCAAACTTGAAGTATTATTTAGTTTCATATGTTATAATCAATATTTTAATTCATTTTAATAGTCCACTGTTGGTAGTCCTCAGTTGATTAGTCCACAGTTAGCTAGGAACAGTTAGCTAGGATTTTGTTAGCGTGGATTCTTAACAAAATTTCTCATAGTTAATTTGTTTGTTTCTAACAAACTTTATTCCGTAGTTTTCTTCATTATGCCACTTGTTGGATTCTGATAGGTAAAAATCCAAATATGAAATTTGAATGGAAATGGTTATTCTGTGGTGAACGGATTCATATATCTGTGGATGTAAGTAGGATAGGAAATGACTTTTGAATCAGATTGGAAGAATGTACAATGTAACTTATTAATGAGAAATATAAATATTCCTCGGGTATTACCTACCCGTTAAAATATGTAACGACCCGTCAAAATCGCTATTAACGCGGCACGTTAATCATTGATTCCACAGTGAGGTTTTGACCTCTATATGATACGTTTTGATAAAATATTGCATTCATTAAAATAAGTGACTTTCTAAACATAGAAAGTTATAAACATGTGGGCAAGAGCTTAGGTATAAGCAAAACCCCGAAATACATAAGTCTTTAATTTACAGGTTGACATCACAGTCCAATTATTTATTACACAACGCAGTTTTATTTTGAATGCAATAAACTTTGTACAAAGCATGAGAGACTCCATGCAGGCAACAAGCACATCACAGCGGAAGCATTCTAAGGACCTGAGAATAAAACATGCTAAAAAGTCAACACGAATGTTGGTGAGTTATAGGTTTAATTGCTCGAGTCATAAACATGTATAAAGATAGACCACAAGATTTCATCAAAAGTTTATCAATAGATTCTACGTAACAGAGCACCCTGGTAACTAAACTTAACGCTATAGTGATAATTACCCCATTCGTTTTAATACACGCAAACCAACGTGTCTTAAACTCAAATAACATACGTCCGTTAAAAGGCTAGCGCTCTAGCTCGGACGGGGATGTCAAGCCCTATGGATCCATATACAATTATTCGCGCCCACCAGTCCATATCCTATGTACTGGTAGCTACTAGTTACCAAAGCTAAGGGATTTCCGGTTTAACTCAGTGTAGAATTTAGTATGTACTTGTGTCTTATCGCGTTTAAAATAAATTGCATGTATTCTCAGCCTAAAAATATTTAAAGTATTTAAAAAGGGATCTATAACTCACAGTTCAATATTGAGACTCAATATTGTTGGCAAATTGAGTAGACGTAATGATAGTACACGACTGTATGGTTAGCCTTGGATTCAAGAACAATACCCCGAACAATACCTAATATTTCCTTAGCTTAAAGCGGTTTGAAACCCGAATTAAAACACCCTCGAATATACTTTATTATTATTAAACTTAAATTATAATTATAATTATAAATTAAAATTTAAGTTACAGATATATTTATGAAAAATATCGTCGAGCAAAACTGACCTTTTATAGTACTTTTCGATTTACTGTAGCTCATGCGATCGCATGAGTTTTCAGTGTTTTTGCCATGCGATCGCATGGCCGCCTTTTCTGTTTTTGTTTGCTAGTTCGTCGACATCAAATAGTGTTTACTGTAGCAAAGTAATTTTTACTGTAGCAAATAGGGTTTTACTGTAGGAAAGTCGTTTTTACTTGTACATATATATATACATACATATAATTGTTCATGAATCGTCGAGAGTAATCAAAGGTAATTGTATATATGAAACAGTTCTAAAATTTTGAGACTCAATCTAACAGACTTTGTTTAGCGTGTTAAAATAATAAATCGTATAGAGAATTGGTTTAAATAAGTCAAAAATTTTCGGGTCATCACAGTGCCTCCCCCTTAAAGAAAATTTCGTCCCGAAATTTTGAGTAGTACCTGTTTCATGAGCGATATCAGTGAACAAATGTGGATACTTTTGCTTCATCTGATCTTCACGTTCCCAAGTAAACTCGGGTCCTCGTCTTGCGTTCCAACGAACCCTAACTATCGGTATTTTGCTTTGTTTTAATTGTTTGACCTCACGGTCCATGATTTCAACAGGTTCTTCGATAAAATGGAGTTTATCATTGATTCGTATTTCATCAAGAGGAATTACGACATCCTCTTCAGCTAAACATTTCTTCAAATTTGACACGTGAAATGTGTTGTGAACACTACTAAGTTCTTGCGGTAGCTTTAATCGATAAGCAACTGTTCCAATTCTTTCGGTGATTTCAAAGGGTCCTACGTACCTAGGACTTAGCTTTCCTCGTTTATCGAATCGTACAATGCCTTTCCAGGGTGACACTTTCAACATGACTTTGTCGCCCACTTGAAATTCTAGCGGTTTTCTTCTTACATCAGCATAACTCTTTTGGCGACTCATGGCCGTTTTCAATCGCTGTTGTATTTGAATGATCTTTTCGGTGGTTTCGTGAATAATTTCTGGTCCAGTAAGTTGTCTTTCTCCTACTTCACTCCAACATATAGGAGATCTGCACTTTCTACCGTAAAGTGCTTCAAATGGCGATGCGTTGATGCTCGTATGATAGCTGTTATTGTATGAAAATTCTGCCAACGGTAAGTGTCGATCCCAACTGGTTCCAAAGTCAATCACGCATGCCCGTAACATGTCTTCCAATGTTTGTATTGTTCTTTCACTTTGACCATCTGTCTGTGGGTGATAAGCGGTGCTCATATCTAATCGAGTTCCCAATGCTTTTTGTAATGACTGCCAGAAACGTGATGTGAATCGGGTGTCGCGATCAGATATGATAGAGATGGGTACACCATGCCTGGAAACTACTTCCTTCAAATATAGGCGTGCTAATTTCTCCATACTATCTGTCTCCTTTATTGGTAGAAAGTGAGTTGATTTAGTTAGACGATCAACTATCACCCAAATAGTATCATGACTACTTGCAGTCCTTGGCAATTTCGTAATGAAATCCATAGTTATTCTTTCCCATTTCCACTGCGGAATTTCTGGTTGTTGCAGTAATCCTGACGGCTTTTGGTGCTCAGCTTTGACCTTTGCACACGTCAAACATTTGCTTACATAAGTAGCAATTTCTGTCTTCATATTAGACCACCAATAAAACTTCTTGAGATCGTGGTACATTTTCCCGTTTCCTGGGTGAATTGAGTACCTCGTTTTGTGTGCTTCATCTACTACTAGTTGCCTTAGATTACCATGTTTTGGTACCCATATCCTATCAGCAAAATACAGGGTTCCATCGGCTTTTACTTCAAGCTGTTTTTCTAACCCTCTGCTCATTTCGCCTTTTTCATTTTCTTCTTTTAAAGTCTCTAACTGTGCTGCTTGAATTTGCTTTGTGAGATCAGTACGAATTGTAATATTCAAAGCTCGGACCCTAAGAGGTTTTACTCTTTCTTTTCGACTTAGGGCATCAGCTACAACATTAGCCTTTCCAGGGTGGTAACGGATTTCACAATCGTAATCGTTTAACAACTCTACCCAGCGACGTTGCCTCATATTGAGTTGTTTTTGATCAAAAATATGCTGAAGACTCTTATGGTCGGTGTACACTGTACACTTGGTGCCATATAGATAGTGTCTCCATATTTTGAGTGCAAAAACTACTGCTCCAAGTTCCAAATCGTGCGTCGTATAGTTCTTTTCATGAATTTTTAGTTGTCGTAAGGCGTATGCGATGACTTTTGTGCGATGCATTAATACACATCCTAAACCTTGGCGTGAAGCATCACAATAGATCACGAAATCATCATTTCCTTCCGGTAATGACAAAATGGGTGCAGACGTTAACTTCTTCTTTAATAACTGGAATGAGGATTCCTGTTCTGTGGACCAATCATACTTCTTTCCCTTTTGAGTCAATGCAGTTAAGGGTTTGGCGATTCTAGAGAAATCTTGAATGAATCTTCGGTAGTAACCAGCAAGACCTAAGAATTGGCGGATTTGTATTGGAGTCTTCGGTGTTTCCCATTTACTAATGGCTTCGATCTTGGCGGGGTCAACTTTAATTCCATGTTTACTGACAACATGGCCCAAAAATTGTACTTCTTGTAACCAGAAATCACACTTCGAAAATTTTGCGTACAATTCTTCTTTCTTGAGTATCTCTAGTACCAGTCTTAAGTGTTGCTCATGTTCTTCCTTGTTCTTCGAGTAAATCAATATGTCGTCGATAAAAACAATGACAAATTTGTCTAAATACGGTCTACAGATGCGATTCATTAGATCCATGAATACTGCTGGAGCATTAGTCAATCCAAAAGGCATGACTAAAAATTCATAGTGACCGTAACGGGTTCTGAACGCTGTTTTAGGAACATCTTCTTCCTTCACTCTCAGCTGATGATATCCGGAGCGTAGATCAATCTTAGAATAAACACTTAATCCTTGCAATTGATCAAACAAATCATCAATCCTCGGTAATGGGTACCGATTCTTGATCGTTAATTTATTTAATTCTCGGTAATCTATGCACATTCTCATAGATCCATCCTTCTTCTTGACGAACAGAATAGGAGCACCCCAAGGTGAAAAACTAGGACGAATAAATCCACGGTCCGATAATTCTTGCAACTGGTCTTGTAATTCTTGCATTTCTGAAGGTGCAAGTCTATATGGAGATCGGGCTACAGGTGCAGCTCCTGGTATGAGATCAATCTGGAATTCTACACATCTGTGTGGAGGTAGCCCAGGTAATTCTTCTGGAAATACTCCGGGATATTCTCTTACAACCGGCATGTCATCAATGCTTCTTTCTTCAGTATCGATCTTCTTTACGTGTGCCAGAATAGCATAACAACCTTTTCTTATAAGTTTCTGGGCCTTCATACAGCTGATAAAGTTCAGTTTTGAGTTGTTCTTCTCCCCATAAATCATTAATGACGTTTCATCCTTACGAGGGATGCGGATTGCTTTCTCAGCGCAAATAACTTCCGCTCTTGTTTTGGACATCCAGTCCATGCCAACGATTACATCAAAACTTCCTAATTCTACGGGTATCAAATCAATTTTGAAGGTTTCACCAGCGAGATTCATTTCGCAACCATGGCAAATTTTATCGGCTTTTATCAGTTTACCATTAGCTAATTCAATAGTATATTTATCGTCTAGAGGTAATGATGCACATTTTAGTTTAAAACTAAAGTCTTTACACATATAACTTCTATCAGCACCCGTATCAAACATAATAGAAGCTAGTTGATTATTAACGGTAAACGTACCCGTGACAAGATTAGGATCCTCACGTGCTTTACTGGCACTAACATTAAATGCCCTCCCACGCGCGGGTTCTTTGTTCTTCTCCTTATCAGGGCATTGATTTATAAAGTGACCAGACTTCCCGCATCCAAAACATTTCTTGACACCGGTCAGTTTTGTCTTTACTTCAGAAACGGTGGTATAACAATCTTTCGCCACATGTCCTTTCTTGTTGCACTTATCACAGACCACTTGACAATAACCTGCATGATGTGTGTAACATCTTTTGCAGAACGGATGGGGTCCCTTATAGTTTGGACTTGCAGTTGCCCCATCTTGTTTACCTTTAAAAGTTTCTTGTTTCTTCAGGTGAGTACTTTTGCCCTTATAGTCTTCCCATTTCCTCTTTCCTTCAGTTGTCTTGACTTCGGTAATTGGTGCCTTAATCGAACTCTCTGTGATCTGGTCCATGAGTTGGTGTGCCATTGTCATGGCTTCCTGCATCGTATTCAGTTTGGACGATGTAACATTTCCTTTGATATTAATCGATAAACCGTCAATATACATTTCTATCTTTCTTTTCTCGTTTGGCACCAATTCGGGACACAACAAGGCTAGTTCCATGAAACGCTTTTCATAGTTATTGAGATTTGCGCCGATAACCTTCAGATTACGTAACTCAGATTCCATTTTTCTGATCTCGTTTCGAGGACAGTACTCCTCGATTAGCATCTTTTTCAGTTCTTCCCAAGAGATATCATATGCCGTATCTATTCCTTCTGCTTTAGCATAATTGTTCCACCAAGTAAGTGCACCATCTTGCAACGTACACGAAGCATACTTTGACTTGTCTCCGCTCGCACAATTACTGATTTTGAAAACGGACTCCATCTTTTCAAACCATCGGGTTAGACCGACTGGTCCCTCGGTTCCACTAAACGTCTGTGGTTTGCATCCTTGAAAAGTTTTGTATGAGCATCCGTTTCGTGAGTTTGTGTTTACGGTTGCTGCTTTGGCTGCTGCTTCGGCTGTTGCTTTTGCTGCCTCGGCTGCAGCAATTCTTTCATTCACACGTTTCTCGACTAGTTGCTCAAACTCAGCATCCGACATTTGAGACATGTTTCTTCAATAAACACAACAGATATAATTTAATCATATAGAATATTATAGGTAAAATGAGTTGTCAATAGTTAATCGTAGCATATTAATAATATGAACCGATTATTATAAAAGCTTTTTCTTCTTATTAGCATTTTATAATTATTTCTAGGGTATTACCTACCCGTTAAGTTCATACATAATAGCTAGTACAAGGAATTAACTACTAAAATCCTAATAATATTCCACTATGAAAAATTATAGCGAGTTACTACATTATTATGTAATAATAATAATAAGAAGTAGTAATAATACAAATAATCATTCCATGCATTTATTATTAATAAACCAAAATAATACAATACCATACAATACTGATATTTTACATATGCTTATTTTACATAACAAGATAGAGTAGCACACATAAGCAATAAAATAGCGCATGGAAGATTTATGGTTGCGAGGTCGTTTATTCAGAACTATCAGAAACTTCTTCCCATTTGGTTCTCTCTGCCAATTGTTTGTGTGCACATGGTCCGACAGACATTCTGGCATTGTATTTTATTTTTAGTTGGGGTTTTGCGGTACCCGTTGCCTCAGTGGGTTTAATACAATAAGGGTGGTTACGGATCGAATGGTCCTGTTCTTTTTTAATAATTAAGGACATTTTATTATTGTGGTTGTTTTTATTATCTATTGCAAGTTGGAATTTCTCCTTAGTGATCTCTTTTATTTCATTAGCGAAATCCTCCTCCTTACTGATCTCGTCTGATGACGAACTGTCTGAGTCATGTGTAGGAGAATATGATGACGAACTGCAAGAATATGTACCGGTGGTCATGAACCGAAATCTGCCAGGCGTAATCGGCACAACCCGCCCGTCGGCGGTATATCTGGACCAATGTCCATATTTATTTAGAAATGGATGATCCTCGTTTACTCCAGGGATCATGGGTCCATGCCAACGATACTGTGGCTCCGGAAAACTAAAGCTGGGTGGAGCTGGAACCTCCTCTGGGTTTACCGGGAGTTGAGATTCCCCGGCTAACACAATTTCTTCTTTAATAGGTATTGGAACGTCCTTTTCAGTTGTGGATAGAATAGATTCAGTGTCCGATTCCGAGTCGTACAAAATGATATGATTAGAAGAAGTCATCTATCACATAATTGAAACAACAATTACGTTAGCATATAAATATATCACATATAATATTTTTGACCAAATGATAAGCAAAAATCAGTAAAAACAAATATGGTCATAGTCCAGACTCACTAATGCATCCTAACAATTACCAGTTAAACACACTAATGTAATTTCTGGTTCCCTATGACCTCAAGCTCGGATACCAACTGTAACGACCCGTCAAAATCGCTATTAACGCGGCACGTTAATCATTGATTCCACAGTGAGGTTTTGACCTCTATATGATACGTTTTGATAAAATATTGCATTCATTAAAATAAGTGACTTTCTAAACATAGAAAGTTATAAACATGTGGGCAAGTGCTTAGGTATAAGCAAAACCCCGAAATACATAAGTCTTTAATTTACAGGTTGACATCACAGTCCAATTATTTATTACACAACGCAGTTTTATTTTGAATGCAATAAACTTTGTACAAAGCATGAGAGACTCCATGCAGGCAACAAGCACATCACAGCGGAAGCATTCTAAGGACCTGAGAATAAAACATGCTAAAAAGTCAACACGAATGTTGGTGAGTTATAGGTTTAATTGCTCGAGTCATAAACATGTATAAAGATAGACCACAAGATTTTATCAAAAGTTTATCAATAGATTCTACGTAACAGAGCACCCTGGTAACTAAACTTAACGCTATAGTGATAATTACCCCATTCGTTTTAATACACGCAAAACAACGTGTCTTAAACTCAAATAACATACGTCCGTTAAAAGGCTAGCGCTCTAGCTCGGACGGGGATGTCAAGCCCTATGGATCCATATACAATTATTCGCGCCCACCAGTCCATATCCTATGTACTGGCAGCTGCTAGTTACCAAAGCTAAGGGATTTCCGGTTTAACTCAGTGTAGAATTTAGTATGTACTTGTGTCTTATCGCGTTTAAAATAAATTGCATGTATTCTCAGCCCAAAAATATTTAAAGTATTTAAAAAGGGATCTATAACTCACAGTTCAATATTGAGACTCAATATTGTTGGCAAATTGCGTAGACGTAATGATGGTAGACGACTGTATGGTTGGCCTTGGATTCAAGAACAATACCCCGAACAATACCCAATATTTCCTTAGCTTAAAGCGGTTTGAAACCCGAATTAAAACACCCTCTAATATACTTTATTATTATTAAACTTAAATTATAATTATAATTATAAATTAAAATTTAAGTTACAGATATATTTATGAAAAATATCGTCGAGCAAAACTGACCTTTTATAGTACTTTTCGATTTACTGTAGCTCATGCGATCGCATGAGTTTTCAGTGTTTTTGCCATGCGATCGCATGGCCGCCTTTTCTGTTTTTGTTTGCTAGTTCGTCGACATCAAATAGTGTTTACTGTAGCAAAGTAATTTTTACTGTAGCAAATAGGGTTTTACTGTAGGAAAGTCGTTTTTACTTGTACATATATATATATATACATACATATAATTGTTCATGAATCGTCGAGAGTAATCAAAGGTAATTGTATATATGAAACAGTTCTAAAATTTTGAGACTCAATCTAACAGACTTTGTTTAGCGTGTTAAAATAATAAATCGTATAGAGAATTGGTTTAAATAAGTCAAAAATTTTCGGGTCATCACAAAATATTTTTACCATTAACAGTTTGTACGAAAGAATTTTTAATCACAATCTTTATGAAAATATATTTACATATATATTTTCTTCAGATGTAATTATGGATTTAATGAGTCAATGTGATATTAAACTCATCAGATTTACGATTAGAACTGTGATACATAATCTCTAAAACATTAGAGTTTACATAATCGTCATGAAGAACGAAGATAATTGATGTAGAACGATACGTAGAACGATGATTATACTCAAGGTACAAAATGAGATGTTGAGGCATGGATTATTGATGGTACTGGTATTGATATTGGTGGTACTATTGGTGCCGGTGATGTTGCTGAAGCTGGTACGTTTTGCACCATATTTTCTAAATTGATTACTCAAGCGCGAAGCTCGTTGACTTCTTCTATTACTCCGGGATGATTGTCGGTTGGAACAAGCGGATGAATGAGGTTTAGAATTTTAGATAGTATATAATCATGGTGAGATATTCGGGTAATGAGGGCGAAAATAGTGTTTCGGATTGGTTCGCCGGTGAGTGTTTCAGGTTCTTCGCCAATAGGTGAATTCGGTTGGTGGAAGGGATCGCCTTCTTCGCATCTCCATTGATTAAGTCGACTACGAAACCATCAGATGAATTGGGGATGGCTGATTGGTTGATTCGTTCCGGTGACACTGCTTTCGGAGCTCGAGTGAAACTCTATGTCGGAATAGCTGTCGGAATAACTATCGGAATAGTTATCGGAATCTAAGGGACTCGAGCTGGTTGAGGGACTCATCTCGTACGATCAGATAAAAGATTTTCGATAAGGAATAGTATTGGATGTAGATTAGTACTCTGCAATACATAATTTACATATGCATATATAATACTAAAATCCCATAAGTTACGGAGGAATCTACGAAAGCTGTCAGGCAAAGGTAACAATAACAAATACGCTAAGATATGAATTAGCAGATATGTTAATATATGAATTTTGTCTATACACTCATCATGCAATCAATGCAATAAGATGTGTTTAGACTAAGGATGATAAGCAAGTGATTCTCTAAGAATGATAAGTAGATAATTTTCGACACGAAATGATAAGCAAAACTTTTGACATGCAGACACGGTCGAAGTCCAGACTCACTGATGCATCCTAACGACTTATCAGTTAGACACACTAATGCAGACCTGGTTCGATAAGACCTCTGCTCTGATACCAATTGAAAGGACCCGTCCTAATCCATCCGGACGAAGTCCATATCGATTATAAATGATTCACAACAGTTGATTACTTCGCGAGGTACTTGACCCCTATATGATACATTTTATAAACATTGCATTCGTTTTTGAAAAGACAAACTTTCATTTCATCAAAAGTTGACAGCAGGCATACAATTTCATAATATATCCAACTATAATTGATTTAATAATAATATTGATAAACTCAACGACTTGAATGCAACATCTTTTGAAATATGCCATGAATGACTCCAAGTAATGTCTCTAATATAAGTTAATGCACAGCGGAAGATTTCTTTCGTACCTGAGAATAAACATGCTTTCAAGTGTCAACCAAAAGGTTGGTGAGTTCATTAGTTTAACATAAATAATCATTTCCATCATTTTAATAGACCACAAGATTTTCATTTCACGTAAATATACGTCCCATGCATAGAGACAAAAATATCATTCATATGGATTGGACACCTGGTAACCGACATTCACAATATGCATATAAGAATATCCCCGTCATTCTGGGATCCTCCTTCGGACATGATATAAATTTCGAAGTACTAAAGCATCCGATACTTTGGATGGGGCTTGTTGGGCCCGATAGATCTATCTTTAGGATTCGCGTCAATTAGGGTGTCTGTTCCCTAATTCTTAGATTACCAGACTAAATAAAAAGGGGCATATTCGATTAGATAATCCAACCATAGAATGTAATTTCAATTACTTGTGTCTATTTCGTAAAGCATTTATAAAAACAGCGCATGTATTCTCAGTCCCAAAAATATATATATTGTAAAAGCATTTAAATAGGGAGTAATGAAACTCGCGCATATAAATATTGTAAAACAGTTAATAAAGCATTTGCATGTATTCTCAGCCCAAAAACATAAAGAGTAAAAAGGGCAAATGAGACTCACCATGATGTATTTTGTAGTAAAAATACATATGACGACATTGAACAAGTGTAGGGTTAGTCTCGGATTCACGAACCTATATCATTTGTATATATATTAAAATATATAACAGAAATCACATAATTTTTATTTATTAATATATATTACTTATATAATTTTTGTATCTATATAGGATTTGTATTAACTTTCATTTAAAACATATACTTATATTATATCTTAAATTATATGTGATATATATTTATTTTGTGTGTATATATATATATATATATATATATATATATATATATATATATATATATATATATATATATATATATATATATATATCTTAAAGTGATTGATATCTATTCATTTAGTTATATTAATATATATGTGTCCATATATTTATATATGTTTAGTATTATTTAAAATTAGTGATTTGTTATACGAAGGTAATTATGGGAAAAATATATATATATATTTGTTTGATAAACAGTTATATGAAATGTTAATATAATTATTGTATATGTAATATGTATACTTTTATTTACATAATATTTATAAAAAAAAATATTATAATTTTGATAATAATGGTTTACTAATAGCATAGGTATTGTTAATAATAATAATATTATTAAAAATAATACTATTAATTACAAAAGTGATACTAATACTAATATTAATGAGAATAATGGTAACTTGTACTATTTTCGTAATAATAATAATAATAATAATAATAATAATAATAATAATAATAATAATAATAATAATAATCCTAATCATAATAATAATACAAATATCTAGTGATAATAATAATTTTCATACTTGTATTTATATTTATAATAATTGAGAATTTTTATCATAATACTTATTTTAGAAACAATAATATTAATAGCTAATATTCGTAATACTTAATAATAATAATAATTCTAATTCTTAATGATAATAATAACATTAATGATAATTATAAAAACAACGATAATAATCATAATAACAATACTACAATATTAATAATGACAATAATAATAATTATAAAGAATTAGATTTAGGAAGTATACCCTTTTTAATAGCTTTTGTAAAAAAATACACTGAACCGGACTCGAACCCTTGACCTCCCGCTCACCAACACAACAGCCTAACCATCTGGACCAACTCATTTTTCTGTTATAATACTGAAACCCACTTCATTTATCCAGTTTATTTTATGTTCTATCTTCTCCATCTTCCTCACAACTCAGACAATCTCAAACCATAACCAAAATCAAGATAACGACTTGTGATACCATTTAAACTTGTAACAACATAAAATAATATAGGGTGTTCTTGATTAACAAAAAAAAACGCAAAAATGAAACTGAAGAACAGTTTTTTTTTCTGTTCGTCGAGGTTTAAAAAAAAAAAAAACATTGATTTTGAATTTCGAGTAGTTTTAGATTATACTTACAATATGAAAAAGTTAGTAAATCGTTTATGTAAACTTCTTGAATCGTTAATTGATCCAGAAACATTAACTAGACTTCGAATTTTTATCAAGAACAAACCTTTGACTTTATGTTTTGAAACTTTGACTCGATAATTGGAATTCGATAGGGAAAATTGAAGTTTCAAACTTTGCAGGAAGTTTAATATGAGAAATCCTAACCTTTCTGCATTTATAGTTTTTGAAAATTCGTTTGATTCGTGTTTTTGATAAAAATGACTATGGCGACACAGGTAACGAGCAATACAGAGAAAAGAAAAAAAAAATAGATAGAAGTTAAAGATTTTACAATGGATATTGATAATGGAAAAATGAGTGGTTGTTTAACAATACAATAATCTGATCGATTCACTTATTGAAGAAGGAAACAAAAGTGTCGACCAGGTATCACATGTTAAACAGCAAAAGAAGAAAAAAATTAAATAAAATAGATCTGTACTCCATTCGTGATATATCCTGTCTCTCTATATAAATTTTTTTTATTAATTTTAATAATTAATAATTATATTAATAATAATAATTATTATAATAATAATAAATAATAACAAAACAGATTTATATGTATCTTTATTTATCGCAATATTTACATATAACTATATATCTCTATTGTATTTATATAACACTGTGTTTGTATTTTTATTTATTTTTATAGATTATAAATAATCTTGATATTAAATATTAAATATAACTATAATAGTAATAATATTCTTAATGTTATAATATTACAATTTATTGTTGTATAATATAATAGAAATAATAATATTTCTAATGATAACAATATGAGATGATAATAATAATATTATTATTGATAATGCTACTAATGATTGTTAATTATAAAAGAAATTTTAATATCTAATATTAATATAAATAATAGTTAAGATATAACCAGTTATATGTATTTGTGTATATATATGTATCCGTATATCGAGTATATGTTTATATTTATATATTAATTATATAAAGAAATATAATAATATATACATTAATATGTAATATAAATTTTATTGTTAATAACGAAACTAATGGTAATAATATTAATAACCATACTTGTACATCTCAAGTTTCATATATTTTGTATATTACTCTGCATATTTTATTCAAATGATTAGATAGTATTATACTAATTTAAATTAACATATCTATACTTATATTTGTATTTTCTTTTATATATTAATTCACTTATTGATTTGCACAAAAGTGTTCGTGAATCGTCGAGAACAGTCAAAGGTCAAATGATTTCATGAAAACAGTTCAAAGATTTTGAGACTCAACATTACAGACTTTGCTTATCGTGTCGGAAATATATAAAGATTAAGTTTAAATTTGGTCGGAAATTCCCGGGTCATCACAGATAACGGGTTGGGTCGTTACAGACAAAGTATAATAACGATGCCTCACTAGTACTAGGGATGACAATGGATCGGATATGAATCGGGTGAGGCCGTATCCATATCCATATCCATTTATTTTTTTTACTTTTCATCCATCCATATCCATATCCGTCGGGTGAAGCGGGTTAATGGATAATTATCCATATCCGTTTAAATTTATTTTATTTTTAACAATTATAAGCGGTGGTTCACTATATACGATCAAAAGTAATATTTTTAATAGTTTATGCGACCGAAAGTCACATTTTACTAATCTATATAACAAATATTCAATAGATAACCTATTAAACGTGTAAAGATATCGACATGTAAGTTGCTTACTTTTAGTTACATGCAATCACATTTGAACAACCAAAGTACGATAAATACATTTGATTATTTAAACAAAATAAAATATAAGAAAAAAGTTATATTTTTAGAAAAAATATAAAGAAAGATGAATATGAATATAATTAATGAAATATCACTACATAAATGATACTAATTTGAGTGATAAATTTATATATTTAGTTATTTCGGGTGAAAGCGGGTTCATCCATGGATGAAATTTTTTTATCCACATCCATATCCATTTAAATCGTCCATATCCACGAATAATAGGGTGGATCGGATGGATATCCACTGGATCGGGTATCCATTGCCATCCCTAACTGGTACTATTTATAATTTTATTATGTTAACTAAAACGGTAGTAAAATCTCGGGGGCTTGATTACCCGAGGTTTTACCTTTATGGGGGAGCCAATATGCTCGTTCATAGGAGGGTTTCCTCGCTTAAAAAAAACAGTAGTAAAATAATAATTAAATCAGTAGTAAAAAGTTAAATAAATTACACAGTTACTATGTATCTATTTTTTATAAATACGGAGTAGTATAAAAAGGAAAAAGAAAATAATTAAATATAAATATAATAAATATAAATATAAATATAAATAAATATAAATCTATAAATATAAATATAAATATAAATATAAATATAAATTAAATTAAATATTAAATATTAAATATAGTAATTAAAAGAAAAGAAAAAATGAAGTTCAAAATGCCAAATTTGATGGAAGATTGATAACGACGTGCCAAATGTGTATATTTTTCCCAAGTTTTGCTTGCAAAAAGGAATCTCTCATCTCATCTAATCATATAAATAAAGTTGATACCTTTTTTTATATTTTGTATTCTATATTTTATTTATACATTTGTTTAATTGTTTCTGCTACAACATAACAATAATACAGATAAGACCGGTGGTGGTGGTGGTGGTTGTACCCATTTCCGTGATTTCTCATTTTTCCTGCACCAATTTCAGGTAATCACAATTCCGATATTTCTGTTCTTAATTTTCTTCTTGATCACTGTTATTTAATTGCATATCTATTCAATTATTATGATTTGATTTGATCTGGTTGATTTTATTTCTACATCAGTTTGACTTTGATTTCATACAAGATAATCACTTTTGACGGTGTTCCTAAATTTCATTTTTATTTTAGAAAATAATATGTATTATTGTATTACTTGTAACATTATTACTTTCTCATTATCAGTTTTGTTACAAGCACTGGTTATCTGGTTGTGTTAAAATCATGCAAGTGTACAAAAAGTATGTGTAATATGTATTTTAGTAGTTGGCGTTTAAAAGAAATAAATGTTTCTTTTTAATTGAAACATTTCTGTAAAACCTAGGATTAATTATGTGAGTAAGTAATAAACTTTGAACAAAATTCTATCAATCTTTGAAAGTTTTCGAGGTACGTATCAAACTTTTAATGACCGGGATCATATGCATCGATAATTTGTTCGTCAGGTAATTGGTAACGCGGTGAGTATATAAGTTGTCATATCATTAAAGCCGGTGCCATGTTACCGGTTTAAAACTTAAAGGTCAGATACATACTTACTATCGTATACAATTGAAAGTTAAATATGTATAAAAATTTAAACATGTTCAGAATTTTGGCTCTAACCAAAGGGCCATTGGCCTGGCGATTTCGTGGTTGCCCTTTCAACCAAGAGTATGAGGGTTCAAGTCCTGCTTTGGACATATTTGTGTAATGAGTGTGGGTTTGACTTAAAAAAAAAAAAAAAATTTTTGGCTCTAAAACCACAATAAGAAAATATTGGTTGAGTACTATCTGGATTTGTGGCTATGTTTGGTACTAGTAAAATCGTTTACTTATAAACTAATCATTCTCTTGCAGGTGCATATTTACTAGTTGACATTGAGGAAAGTGTTTATTCGTTTATTGTATATTGTATATATATTATATATAATTATATATAATTATATAATAATTCAAGTGTTGGTGAATGGGGTCAGAAGGGCCTTCAGGAGTAACGTTTCACGTGACGGGGTTTAAGAAATTTCATGGAGTGTCAGATAATCCAACCGAGACAATCGTTAGTAATTTGGAAGAATATTTGAAAAGGAACGGTTCGTCAAAAGGGGTTAGTATCGGTAGTTGCACAATTCTTGAAACTGCGGGCCAAGGGGGTCTTGTTCCTTTGTATCAGACATTACATTCTGCTGTGAGCAAGGAAAATCAACAATCGAGTTTTTCGAAAGTTATTCTGGTCAGTTTATTTATCATCTAAATGGAAGTTTGATATTTTTTATTACTTTTTTTTGTAATTTTTTTTTTTTTTTTTTTTTTTTTTGTATTAATAGTGTAGATATAGCTAACTGTTATAATAATAATAATAATATAGATATGGATAGTCAATTTTGGTGTATACATATAGTCAATTTTGGTACACAAAGTATGTATTTTTATATTGAGATTTTAGGCTATAAATACTCATGAATGCAAGCATTAAACTTGCACCATTTCTCACACTTACAAAGTGTTTCTTTCTTTCTCTCCATTATCATCTTTGTTCTTACACTTCATTATTAGTATTCTAAATCAAGAATCAAACCACTAAAGGTAGTTATAAGCCTACTGAATTATAACATCAAGAATCAAACCACTAAAGGTAGTTATAAGCCTACTGAATTATAACACGTTATCAGCACGATAATCTTAATACTAAATATGGTTGGCTCTGCCACCAAAATGATATATGGTCGGTTATACCACCAAAATGATATATGGTCGGTTATACCACCAAAATGATATATGGTCGGTTATACCACCAGAATGATATAGGTCGGTTATACCACCTGAAAAATATATGGTCGACACTGTCGCCAAATTTTCATTTATGTTTACTAATATTTATATTTTTGTTATATAACATTTATTTATGATTGCTTACACATGGTCGACACTGTCACCTACTTATCATTTATGTTATATTAAATTTATGTTTAATGTTTATATACTTATGAATATAAATTGACTCTAATTTATCATGATGTTTGTTTTAATTTTTGATAATAGAAAATGTCGAATCTGGAAAAGCTTAAATTTACTCCTTTAGAATCAACTGGAAACAACTACATGCCATGGGTTATAAAAGTAAAAATGCATCTTAAATCAATGGGCATTCTTGAAACCATAAATGAAAACAACACTTGTTCTGAAAAAGAACAAGCTACGGCATGTTGCTTTATTCATCAACATATTGATGAATGCTTACAAAATAATTATGTGACTGTAGAAGATCCCCATGTTTTATGGGAAGGTCTCAAAAGCAGATTCAATAATCAAAGAGAAATTTTACTTCCAGCTGCAATGGAACAATGGAGAACATTAAGGTTCCAAGACTTTAAGAAAGTAAATGAATACAGCTCAGCTCTGTATAATACATGTTCACAACTTAAATTCTGTGGACATGAAATTAGTGATGCAGACATGATGGAGAAAACTTTCTCCACAATGAATGCTGCAAACATCACAGTGCAAAGAAATTTGAGAATGCTAAAGTTCAAAACATATCCTGAACTTAATTCATATCTCTTAGTTGCAGAGCAAAATGATGAGCTATTAATGAAAAATCAGCAATCCCGTCCTACTGGTACACTTGCAATCCCTGAAGCAAATACTGCAAATAATTATAAACAGGGACAAGGACGCGGGCAAGGTCGTGGTTATAATAACCATCACCATCATCATGCCAAAAGCTATAACTATGGTAGAAACCATCCTTATGGTAATGGTAATGGGCGTGGACGTGGTCGTGGTCGTGGCCGTGGTGGTCAAAGAAATAGTAATCCACGAAAATATAAATATCAACCACAAAACAAGCCCATTAAACAAGATGTTGAAGAAAATTCTTCTAAAAATTCTGAAGAATCTTGCTACAGATGTGGTAGAATGGGCCACTGGGCTAATACTTGCCGAACATCTAAACATCTTGCTAAGATGTATCAGGATTCGCTGAAAGGTAAAGAAAAGGAAGTAAATTTTGTGGATAATATTGATCCAACAGTCACTGAGAAACCATCTGATTTATATGAAGATTTCTTGAATGTTTAAGTTGTGTGTTTTTTGAAAAATAAACGATTTAATATCGTCTGTCTTTGACATTATGTTTGCTAAATGTTTCAGTACTATCTATTTGCGTTTAAAATATTGTGTAATATTAATGTACTCACTATTTATTTCTTATATATGAAGTTCAATATGAATTTTGCTGGAATACAACATCAATCAAGTGGTGGAGATCTCTGTATAGCAGACAGTGGAACTACACACACTATACTTAAATCCGAGAAATATTTTATTGATCTAAAACCAACGGAAGGAACTATACATACAATATCAGGACCTGCTAACTTGATAAAAGGGATAGGAAAGGCAAATTTCATACTACCAAATGGTACAAAATTTTTAATAAATGATGCCTTATTTTCTCCCAAGTCAAGCAGAAATTTATTGAGTTTCTACGACATATACCTTAACGGGTATGATTATCAGTCAGTGACAACAGAAAATGAGAAATATTTAAGTATCACTGACAAGAGTCATGTGGTTGAAAAACTGCCAAGACTTAGTTCTGGATTACATTATACACATATAAATGTACCAGAAATACATATGGTAGTTAACAAAAAATATATTGATCCTGGTGTATTCAGTTTATGGCATAACAGATTAGGCCATCCAGGATCAACAATGATGAAAAGGATTATTGAATGTACTCATGGACATCCATTAAAGGATAGAAAAATCCATCATGATACAATGGTTCCATGTACATCTTGCTCTCTTGGAAAATTGATAACTAGACCCTCACCACTTAAGGTTGAGAAAGAATCACCAATGTTTCTTGAAAGAATTCAAGGTGATATATGTGGACCAATTCATCCACCATGTGGACCATTTAGATATTTCATGGTTCTAATAGACGCATCTAGCAGATGGTCTCATGTTTGTCTGTTATCAAGCCGTAATGTGGCATTTGCAAAATTTCTTGCCCAAATTATTAAATTGAGAGCTCATTTTCCTGATTACACCATTAAAAGGGTGAGACTTGATAATGCTGGTGAATTTACATCTCAAGCATTTAATGACTATTGCATGTCTATAGGAATTGTTGTTGAACATTCTGTTGCTCATGTGCATACACAAAATGGTTTAGCCGAGTCATTGATTAAACGTTTACAGTTAATCGCTAGACCATTGATAATGAGAACAAAACTCCCTGTATCTATATGGGGTCATGCAATTTTACATGCTGCTGCATTGATTCGCATCAGACCAAGTGCAAGTCATAAATATTCCCCCCTACAACTTGCTTTTGGTCAAGAGCCAAATATTTCCCATCTTAGAACATTTGGTTGTGCAGTGTATGTTCCAATTGCGACACCACAACGTACAAAAATGGGTCCTCAAAGGAGGTTGGGAATATATGTTGGATATGAAACATCTTCAATATTAAGGTATATTGAACCTATGACAGGTGACGTTTTTACAGCACGTTTTGCTGATTGTCATTTTAATGAAACATTGTTCCCTAGATTAGGGGGAGAAATGAAAAATAAAGAAAATGATGTTTCATGGTGTGAACCTCAATTAAAGTATCTTGATCCTCGCACAAAAGAATGCGAGACAGAAGTTCAAAAGATAATGCATATACAAGAACTTGCAAATCAATTGCCTGATGCATTTACAGATACAAAAACGGTGACAAAATCATATATACCAGCAGTAAATACTCCAGCTCGAATTGAAATTCCAAAAGCTGGCAATAACGTCACTCATGAATCTTTGCCACGTCAGAAACGTGGAAGACCAATCGGTTCAAAGGATAAAAATCCTCGAAAAAGAAAATCAGCTGATAATGAAGTAAAAGAAAGTGTTCAAGAAGAACCACAAATCAGTACTCCTACTGCAGAGGAGATTGATGATGTCAATACAGAAATTGCAATCAATTATGCATATTCAAAAATATTATGGAACCGAAATGAAATGAAAAATCTTGATGAGAAATTTTCATTTAATGTTGCATATGACATCATGAATAATGATGATGATCCAGAACCAACATCTATGGTTGAATGTCAAAATAGACATGATTGGGCTCAATGGAAAGAAGCAATACGAGCTGAATTAGAATCACTCAATAAAAGAAAAGTTTTCGGATCCATCATTCTCACTCCTAAAGATGTGAAACCTGTAGGATACAGATGGATTTTTGTCCGAAAAAGAAATGAGAAAAATGAAGTTACAAGGTATAAAGCTAGACTTGTAGCTCAAGGTTTTTCTCAAAGACCGGGAATTGATTATGAAGAAACTTATTCTCCTGTTATGGATGCAATTACTTTTAGGTACTTAATCAGTCTGGCAGTTTCTAAAAATTTAGAAATGCATCTCATGGATGTTGTGACTGCTTATCTATATGGATCACTTGATAGTGATATATATATGAAGATACCTGAAGGATTTAAGGTACCAGAAGCATCAAATGCAAAACCCAAAGAAATGTATTCGATTAAATTACAAAGATCTTTATATGGGTTAAAACAATCGGGACGTATGTGGTATAACCGATTAAGTGATTACTTGATAAGCAAAGGGTATACAAATAATCTTACTTGCCCTTGTGTTTTCATTAAGAAAACAACATCCGGATATGTGATCATAGCTGTTTATGTTGATGATCTTAACATCATAGGTACAAATAAAGAGATCCATGAAGCCATTCAACTTCTAAAGAAAGAATTTGAAATGAAAGATCTCGGAAAAACCAAGTATTGCCTTGGTTTACAAATTGAGCATATGCCTAATGGTTTACTTGTACATCAAACAACATATACTGAAAAGATTTTGAAACGTTTCAATATGGACAAGGCAAAACCATTAAGTACTCCTATGGTTGTTAGATCACTCAATGTTGAAGCTGATCCATTTCGTCCATGTGAAGATCAAGAAGACATTCTTGGACCAGAAGTACCATATCTTAGTGCAATTGGAGCTCTTATGTATCTTACAAATTGTACAAGACCTGACATTTCTTTTGCAGTTAATTTGTTGGCAAGGTTCAGCTCTGCTCCTACCAAAAGACACTGGAATGGGATCAAACACATATTTCGATACCTTCGAGGAACTACTGATTTAGGATTATTTTATTCTAACGAATCAAAACAAGATTTGGTTGGTTATGCAGATGCAGGTTATTTATCTGATCCACATAAAGCTAAATCTCAAACTGGATATGTATTCCTAAATGGAGGTACTGCAATATCATGGCGTTCTCAAAAACAAACACTTGTTGCTACATCGTCAAATCATGCCGAAGTGATTGCATTACATGAAGCTACTCGAGAATGTTTTTGGTTGAGATCAATGACACAACTCATTACTGATTCTTGTGGACTAGAACGCGATAAAAGTCCAACAACTATCTATGAAGATAATGCAGCTTGCATAGCACAGATGAAAGAAGGGTATATCAAAAGTGACCGAACAAAACACATACCACCTAGATTCTTCTCATACACTCAAAATCTCATTAAGGACAACCAGATTGAAATGAGATATGTGCAATCTAGCAAAAACTCTGCTGATCTTTTCACGAAAGCACTTCCAACTGCTATTTTCAGAACACACGTTCATAACATTGGCATGAGACATGTTCAAAAGATGTAACAGCTGAAGCGATGTCTACTTGAGGGGGAGTCAACTCCATGCTGCACTCTTTTTCCCTTAGCTAAAGTTTTTTCCCACTGGGTTTTCTTTAGCAAGGTTTTTAACGAGGCAGTAATTTATAGTTGATCTTCAACAAAATAAAATTGCTATCCAAGGGGGAGTGTTATAATAATAATAATAATATAGATATGGATAGTCAATTTTGGTGTATACATATAGTCAATTTTGGTACACAAAGTATGTATTTTTATATTGAGATTTTAGGCTATAAATACTCATGAATGCAAGCATTAAACTTGCACCATTTCTCACACTTACAAAGTGTTTCTTTCTTTCTCTCCATTATCATCTTTGTTCTTACACTTCATTATTAGTATTCTAAATCAAGAATCAAACCACTAAAGGTAGTTATAAGCCTACTGAATTATAACATCAAGAATCAAACCACTAAAGGTAGTTATAAGCCTACTGAATTATAACACTAACACTTTTTTTATATCAACAACACTTCTGTTTGCCAGTCATCATGTGTAATAGCTTCAAAGATACGCTCCCTGTTATACAAAATCCAAAGGTGGAAAAATGGGCAAACTCACTACTAGAACAAAATAAGTATATGTTGGTTATAAAAATGGGCTGGGATGGATTGGGTTGAGCGGAAACACTTCTTATTAAATAATTTTCAACTTTCTACAAATAATTAGTGTGTCAAAATATGATTATAAAAAGTGTTCCAGTAATTAATCTTCTTTTGTTGATAAACTGAAATATGACTATAGGAGGGAGGGTTAATACATTGACGTTACACTTGCTTGACTTTCAACGTATTTACTCTGTTTCAACATTTTAGCTAATATTTTATATTAGCCATTTGACCCGTTAGAGTCAAAACATAACCCACATTGACAGTGGCGATTCTAGGATTAAAAGTCAATGGGGTCCAAAATTTGTTTCCCAATACCAATTATATTTGCATGCTATTTTAGTAGTGGTTTACCTTCAAAAAACTACAAATTCGAAAAATATATGGGGTCCGAGTAGTTAAATTTAGTGATGTTCTATACAATTTAATAGGAAAACTATAAATTTGCAAAATATATGGGGTCCTGCAGTTAAATTTAGTAGTTAAATTTAGTGGTGTCCTATACAATTTAAAGAGTATTTTCTACTAAAAATTTTCAAACTAGTGGTGTCCCGTGACCCCAAGGGCTTGTAAGTAAACTCGCCACTGTGACATTGACACTATCATTATATTATGTAGTTTCTTAAAGTAAAACTATCAACAAGATGAGGCTTTAGCATGATCATATGCCTTTTTTATTAGTAATGGTTTTCGTGTGTGACATATGACGTTATGTAGCAAGTAAGTGAACATAAAAAGCTAATTCTGAACTTGTTTGAAATTTATATTTCAGTTACACTTTGGAGTTAACAGTGGGGCCTCAAGATTTGCTATAGAGCATCAAGCTGTAAATGAAGCCACTTTCCGATGTCCTGACGAGATGGGATGGAAGCCTCAGGTCAGATTTGGTCATTAATGTCATTATTATTCTCTTTTTTTTTTTTTTTTTTTTGAAAGGCAACATTTTATTAAAAAAAAAAAAAAAAAAACCAAGAACATGAGCAGAGCACAACTGTGAAGATAGGCGCTCACCTGGGTTTTGGGTCAGAGCATGTTTTGGGGTATAACAGGTAAACGTTCAATACAGGTTGAAACAGACCAGAATGGTCGACCAACAAACACTTTTAAGTTTTCTCTTTATCTGATTATTTTAGACCATTCCCAACCATAAAATACTTCCTCACCGGGACTAACCCAGTACTAAACACTCCCACTCCCAACCATGACATACTTCCTCGTAAAAATTGGGACCCACTGAGATTATTTAATTAATCAAATGTACAAATATGAAAGCAAATAGTACCACTCATTCTTCATTATCATTCGTCCTCAAATATCTCACAGAATCACGAAATGCATCACGGAAGGTATGAGGACTACGAGGGCTAACACCACTCCCAACCACGCCCTCATAGTCCTCGATGAGGGCGGCCCAGACGAGTTCACCGTTGTGTCTGGTCTTAACGTTGATGTGTTGTATGATGTATCATCACAAAATATATTTTTACATTCCAATTTAATCGTTTTAATTAAGATTTTCAAGGTTTTATACATTTTAAACGAACTTTGGACAACTTTTCACTCAAGAATTATATTTCTACCAAGTTCTTGTAACCCATTTGACCTGTTAGATAATAAATTATCGGCCCATTTACCCGTACATAAGACAAAAATGCCACCTTATTTCTTTTCTTCTATTAACTGGTCTGTAATGACATCCTTCAACTGCAGAAAGTTCCGATCATACCTACAGATGGTGGAGTTTCAAAAGTGCGAAAGGTATAATCTTATTAAATATAGATTTTTTCTTTTTATTATTATTATTATTATTATTATTATTATTATTATTATTATTATTATTATTATTATTATTATTATTATTATTATTATTATTATTATTATTATTATTATTATTATTATTATTATTATTATTATTATTATTATTATTATTATTATTATTATTATTATTATTATTATTATTATTATTATTATTATTATTATTATTATTATTATTATTATTATTATTATTATTATTATTATTATTATTATTATTATTATTATTATTATTATTATTATTATTATTATTATTATTATTATTATTATTATTATTATTATTATTATTATTATTATTATTATTATTATTATTATTATTATTATTATTATTATTATTATTATTATTATTATTATTTTTATTTATTTATTTATTTATTTATTTATTTTTTTTTTTGTTTTTTTTTTTGTTTGTTTGTAGTTTTTACAGTAAATAACATACAACATACAACATACAAACATAATGATATAAGTAGTTTTTAAGTAACCATCACCGACATGTCCTAGTGGTTATCGTCCTGATATCCTCATAAGAGGTTTCAGGTTCAAACCTCTTTAGTTGCATATTTTGTCAAACTTTTAGCAAAAGTATATCAATTCTTGTTTGTATGTAAATATATGAGCTTTTTGGATGCGCGCAGACATGTGTTCCTGTAGATGAGATGACGAAATCGTTAGCAAAGATGGGATTCGATGTGGTAACCTCAGATGATGCCGGACGTTTTGTATGCAATTATGTGTACTATCATTCACTGCGATTTGCAGAACAAAATGGAATAAAATCTGTGTTTGTACATGTGCCGCTCTTCCAAACAATAGATGAGGATACGCAAATGCGGTTTGCTGCTTCGTTGTTGGAGGTACTTGCTTCTTTATATTAACTTGACAAGACCACTTATATCTACTTCTTGTTCTTATATTTATCCTTCAAAATCATTTTTATTTCCTCTTTGTTCTCATGTTGGCATGTCCAAAAGGATTTGTGTTTTATAATAATAATCGGGTTACATTGCGTTCTGTTACATTTGCTTGTGTTTTTTGTTTTATATATATTCCAAAGCTGTGAATATATATAATTTGGTAGTTTGGCTTGGTTGTATCTATACATTTATCTATACCTTGTGTTGGTGGTTATTGGTGTTGTACACCTTTTTTTCCCTTACATTTTCTGGATGTTCTTAGGATTAGAGGTGTTTGTTTCTTTTCTGAAATGCTTAAGGTTCGAATTTGGAAATCAAGTTTCGACGTAGATAAAATATCGAACACTAATTATATATGTTTTGCGAACAACAGACGTTTTAAAAATACTAGCGAGAAGTTGGTAAACATTTCAAAAATTGTAGAACACTAAATATAGTGACATAAAACAATGCATTTCAATCTCATTTTGTTTATCATCATCAACTAATAACCTGAACAATATTACCTAATCTCCATCACAGTTGAAGAAATTTCAAATTAACGAATTATGCTTAATGCTTCCATGTAAATAGAAAATCTGCAAATAAATAATTCAATAAGCCGTTTGTAGTTATATATTAAGAAAAGAGAAATGGTACACAGGGCTGTTTACTTTTTTCATGTATTAAGTTCTTTTTCTATTTGCCTCTTAATGAAAATGGATCTATGATTCTCTGTCTCTTAGAAACAGATCATCAATTTTCAGATTAAATAACAAAGAAACATTAATTTTACTTACTGAATTAAGAGCTCTACAGAAATAGATTATGAAGTGGAAAGTAAAGAGACCCTCACAAAATGATGTAAAGCGTGTTATGATGTGTCATTCATTTCACTTCTGCTAAGAAAACTAAAAACTTTACACGGCACTTATTATTTAGCTGCAATATACAGCGTCATATATTTAGTGAGTCACTGTTACAGAGGATTAACCTTATTGCTGCACAGGTTTGAAAAGCCTAGAATGGTGGTCATTTTGCAACCATTGTTTTGGATGAGAATTTGATAAGCCTAACATGATCAAGAAACGTTGATCGATGCAAAACATGACGCGCGCGCATTAGTCCTTTCCACAATAATGTATTAAATCTGGTACCAAGAGATCGATAATATGCAATTACTAGAGTTAAAATAACAGAAATGCAACAAGTTTAGTTTATTTTTTTTTCTTGACATTATAGGAGGTATAAATTTCTCTAAGTTTGAATTATTATTGCTTTCTAATGAGAAAAAATAAAAAGATTCCTAATAACTAAACATTGATACATCTAATGATGTCAAATATTTGAGATGCTGAGAACAAATTTCAACTGTTCTCTAAATAGTTCCAGAAAAATAATAACCCCTAACCCAGATCATTTTTTAATTTGATACCTAATATTTGTAAAAAGCAAATGAAATGCAGGGCTTAAATCATTTCAACTCTACATGGTTGCAGGAAGCATTTATAAATATATATTTTGTGGTCATATTTCTCATATGCATACATAGACTCAATATAGGCAATCCTAATCCAATAAAAACTTGTTTTTTTTTTTTTTTTTTGGACAACTGTTAGGATCACCCAGAGGACCTAACCACCCACGTGTTCATCTCCTACACAGTTATACCCGCCCCCAACTACGCGCCCAGGACACCAATCCCATACGGGGCATGGACGGTAAAACCCCCATTCCGTTTAACCCCAACGCGATGTGAGAAAGGTGTCATGGGTGGACCTTCATGGCAGGGATGAAATTGTGGGTTAATATGAAGTCAATAGGGGTCGAACTCCTGGCCCTAAAGGAGGCATGCCACCAACCGCTGGACCACATCACAACTTCAAAAAAAAAAAAAAAAAAAAAAAAAAAAAAAAAGAGACTTGTTAAAAGTCAAAAAAGAGGCTCAATCATACGAACTTGTAGTGTCGTATAGATAGAACCCACCAAGTCCATACCATGCTTGCACTCTTTCCATGTTGCATTGTGGGTTTTCTTTTGGGTCCAAATAGCCATCAAAAGTTGACCTTAATATATCCTGTAATGTTTTACAAACTATGATTTAGATTTATATATATCTTCTACATTATTGTCGGTTAACTAGAAAAAAATTCGACCGCGCGTTGTTGCGGTTGTATTTAACGCACGGTCGAATTTGGATATACGTTGTTTGGTACCTAATATATCAAATAGGTTGGGTTGTTTGTTGTACGTGTATGTATATATATGAAATATAGCCCAAAATATTTAGTGTTTTTTTAACGATGTCCGTTTCGCGTATAGCTAGTCGCGTTGTGTTCATAAAATTATTTCGAGTTGAACGGTGGCCTCGGAAAAATTTAACTCTCACCGAGCGAGAAGATAGCGCATGTTAAAAATTCGGGTGAAATTACTTTCTTTTATTTTAATAAAATTATATATTTACGCTTTCTACCCCTAAAAAATGTAAACTTGAGGGGCCGTTGTGTAAATTGAGGCAAAGTCGAGGGACCGATTGTAGTGTGAACGCAAACTCAAAACAATACTCCGAAACAACTAAAACGACGAAAAACGGCGTGCCTTGAACGCAAACTCAAAAAAATACTCCGAAACAACTAAAACGACGAAAAACGGCGTGCCTTTTAGTATATAGGATAATAATAATAGCATTTTGATCATATTTTATCAAACTTGATAGGACTTGTGGGATTTAGTAATGTTGTTCAAACTTATATGATTGGACTTGTGATCCAAGCTAATCACCCTCACAGTGTAATTCGATTCATGAACTTCTTAGTGTTAGTGTTGGTGATTTTAGTGTCATCTAACAATCATTTTAGGTAATTGGAATTTACTTGAAAGTAAAAGTTATCTAGTTACACTTAATAACGGGTTTTGAGAGTGCGGAGTGTGAAGGTATTTCATATGCCCGAGAGACATATTAATTAATGTGGCCAATATGTTATGATCCAAGTCGGGTCATACCCAATAACAAGCCGACAACACTTTAAGAGTATTTGTTTTAATGAATGGATCTTTAAAATAAATACTAGACACTTAGACTTTAGAAATTGGTTTTCTAAAGATAATATGCTTGAATAATTATTTGGATAATTATAAGTACAAGTTTAATTATTTGGATGATTAAACTTATATGTGTGTGTTATAGTTTTATAAAATGATTTATAAAATTATATGTGCAAGTTAGAATATATATATATATATATATATATATATATATATATATATATATATATATATATATATATATATATTCTATATATATATATATATATATATATATATATATATATATATATATATTTATAAGTGGACTATAAAGATTATATATAAAAGCAACTAAACACATCTTTATAATAGGTTTTATAAAGATTAAATGTACAAGTATGCAAGGCCTTTTATTTAAAAGAAAGCAAAAAAAAAAAAAAAAAAGAAGACAAGGGGTGGTGGCGGTTTTGGGAACCCAAGACAAGCCACCCCATGCTTGCCTTGGTTCTTGTATATGCTTTATTAGATACATGTATCTTGCACACAAAAGACACACATTATTACTTGCAAAATTTGAAAAACCAAAACACTCTCTTCCATCTCCATTTTGGCCGCCACCTTGAGCAAGAGAAAAGGGGTTCTTCAAGTTTGTTTTCAAGCTTATTTTGTGTCTAAATCCTAACCACATACAAGGGTGTTGTTATACTAAGGCTTGTGGGTATACAAGCTTGAGGTTTCAAGTTAGAAACAAGCTTCATTTCATCATCTTCATCTTCATTCTAACCTCCTAACTTGGAGTAGGTATAACTCCATTAACTAGCTCTTTTACTTTTGTAAGCATATTTTCTGGACTTGATATTCATATGGGATTCATGTTTAAATGGTTAAACTATGTAAAGATTATAATTAAAATGCTTCCGCTTTCTATGTTAATAAAATCTATTTTAGACATAAACATATATGGATATGGAAACTTGGTAATCTTATGAATCCCAACAGAGTGCACGCCCATAAGAGTTAACTAGACACTGTCGCAAAATAGCAGGTGTCAAGGGATTTGTCGCCGCCCCCTTGCGTGGTTCAAGGGGCAGCGCCCCTTGCGTGGTTTGGATAAACAGTTTTTCCCACCAAAACGAAAGGTTGCACCATTTCGTTACACCCCTTTGCGTTTAACCGAATTAAACAAGTTTTCCCTCAAAAACCTGTTGGTTGCTTTCATTCCAATAACAAATAGAAAAATAACACTCTAATATTCTTATTCGATTTCTTCTTGCCTGAAAACGAGTTGAAGTCTTGTCTTATAACAGTTAGGGTTCCTGTAACCTGAGACTTGATAGGGTGAAAATACTTAATTTTGAAAGCGTTCACGATTCAAGATCAATTTAGATTACTATATCATACCCTAATTATAACAATTGTTAGTTATTTAGTATAAGGGATATTCGCCAAAATATACTTTTTAAAAAAAAATTCATTCAAAATACACTTTTTAAAAAAAATATTGTCTTTTTACACCATTAGGTCGACCAACAATATGGTCGACCACCTCATTTTACAAGGTGGTCGACCAAACTTCAATAAGAGCATGGTCGACTACCATGTAAACATGGTCGACTACCACCTCAATTGGCTATGGTCGACCACAAAGCAAAAAAACAACGCGGGCGACCAACTCATTGGTCGACTTCCCTGTATTCAGGTTTCACGATCCCGAAATCTGCAAAATCCGTGCAAGTCTAGTAACAGTTTTTAGTGACACTTTTTTGAAATTTTTTTAAAAAGGTGTATTTTGAAAAAGTGTGACACTTTTTAAATTTTTAAAAAAATGTATTTTGAAAAAGTGACACTTTTTAAATTTTAAATTTTTTTTTTTAAAAAAGGTGTCACTAATAACAGTTTTTAGTGAAACTTTTTTAAATTTTTTTTAAAAAAAGTGTATTTTAAAAAAGTGTGACACTTTTTAAATTTTTGAAAAAGTGTATTTTGAAAAAGTGACACTTTTTAAATTTTTGAAATTTTTTTTAAAAAAGTGTCACTAAAAGCTGTTACTAGACTTCGGGATTTTGTAGATTTCGGGATGCGTGAAACCTGAATACAGGGAAGTCGACCAATGAGTTAGTCGCCCGCGTTGTTTTTTTGCTTTGTGGTCGACCATAGCCAATTGAGCTGGTAGTCGACCATGTTTACATGGTAGTCGACCATGCTCTTATTGAAGTTTGGTAGACCACTTTGAAAAATGAGGTGGTCGACCAAGTAAAGGGGTGGTCGACCATATTGTTGGTCGACCTAATGGTGTAAAAAGACAATTTTTTTTAAAAAAAAGTGTATTTTGAATGAAATTTTTTTAAAAAAGTATATTTTGATCAATTACCCTTAGTATAATGTTCCGGTGAAGAGAAAATATTGATCTTATATGAACCTATTTTACAATTTTATGGTTAGATATATGGTTCATGGCGTTGGAAGCCACTAAAAACTAATCAGATGGATAGTGTTTTTTTCAGAAGGCCGAATATTTAAATGGCTTACCTAAGTTATTGGCTTATGCATGATTGTTTTCGACTATTTTCTCACCGCCTAAAATACGCCGATAGCGGTTAAGTTTGAACCTGAAAAAATTCTCTTATACGTGACACGTTGGAAGCCACTATAGCAAGAAAACGGTGCGACTCTGAACCAAAAATGTAATAACCTTCTATCAATTGTTTAGTGATATTACTAATTTAATTTCCACTCAGCTGCATATATATATATTATTATATCTTGTTCTTGAATCCTCATAAGCACATTCCACCGTCCCAACCACAAATTCCATATTCCATACTCCTTTGTGGGGTTTTTGGTGAGTTAATTTGTAATATGATACTAGATTTCCCCACTTTGGAACTTTGGAAGAATAAAATAGACGCACACCAATGTTTGGTGTTATATTTAGTTTATATTTTATATATTGTAAAGAATATGGGGTCCAGGTTTTGCAACAAAAGTATGCAAACATGCTCTTCATCAGAAAGGTTATCGACCCAAGTCTATATATAAAAACTCGGATCTTCGACTCAATCAAACGGGCAATTTACGGATACCAGTACCAAAGGGCCATTGGCTTTAGCGGTATCGAGATGACCCTTCAACCAAGAGGTTGGAGGTTCGAGTCTAAAGGTGGACATGTATATATTCATGTTAAAATTCGTTTATGGGCGTGGGAGTTTGCTATAAAAATACAACAACAACAAAACCCAATAACACATGAGTGGTGTATGGAGGAGGTGAGATGTAGACAATCCTTCCCCTATCCGAGAATAAAGACAAGTCATTTCTCCACCCAGAGTGAAACACTCTCAAAAGTAGAGAAAACCATCTCTCTCTCTATTCGACGGATAAAGAGATTGCTTCCGAGAGGACCTCCGGGCTTTAAGTAGGAAAAAGTTTTTTTTAAAAAATAAAAAAATAAAAAATAAAAATAAAAATAAAAAAAATAATGTCAATATATGAATAATATATGAATAATGTCAAAATATGGTGCTTGTAACCTTTATGAGGGTAAGTCATGGTCCTTAACTCAGTTGCAGATCAAAGGAGCACACCTTTGAAAGTTTGAAGTTCTTGTGTTTATGCAATTGATATTGTTGAACCTAGTCGTTATGATATGCTTATAAGAAATACTCCGTACTACTAACGTCGTACCCGAATACATTTATTTGTTGCACATACATATAATGTGTACAATTTCTTTTCATAAGATAAAGAAAAATCATAAAGGAGAATAAACAAAAGAATACCATCAAGTATTATGCTGAGACTCGTATTTGATACGGTTCCTTTAAAACTAATTCGTCTCGTCGTATTATTGTTGTGTTTTCTATTGTTATGTTCTCATTGGATATGATGGTTATACACCAAGCATTTGATGGTAATTTAATTACAGTAATTTAGTTTGGTTTTATAGCTAAAGGGTGTTAAAACCCGTCAACTTTGTAGTAAAAGCAGTGGCGAGTTTAAAGAGAAGTTCGTAGGGTCACCAGACACTACTAGTTTGCAATATTTTAGTAAAAAATACCCTCTAAATTGTATAGGATACCACTATATTTAACTGCAGGGCCTGTATATTTTTAAAATCTATAGTTTTTTCTTTTAAATTGTATAGAACACCACTAAATTAACAACTCGGACCCCATATATTTTTCGAATTTGTAGGTTTTTGAAAGTAAACTACCACTAAAATAGCATTTAAATATAATTAATAATGGAAAAAATTTCGGGACTCCATTGAGTTACAATTCGGAAATCGCCACTGAGTATAAGTACAATCATTTTTTTTACTGAACCAATATAACCGTCCTTCCAAAGACCCGTTTTACACACGTCAACCTAAATCGACTTTACAAATGTCGGTTTTTCCAGCGTGACTTCCAGGTGTTGTACCGATAATTAAATATGTTGTACGTGACTAAACCGGCTTTTATGAGGCCGGTTTGCAGTGCTTTATTTGAAAATGTCTGAAACCCGTCTTTCTAAGGCTGGTTTTAACAAACCCTACTTTTCTATAATACACATATTTCCTGGTTCAAGTTTAAACAAACTCTTTTGTGAATTATTTTTTTCTTTCATATATATCACCTCTCAGTGAGTTATTATTTTTTCATATACGAAATGACTGGTACACGACAAATAAGTAAGGCTGAGTGTTGTCATATTTCTTATTTTAATGCAAGATGTCTTATGAGCGAGGGTTTCAAATAGTTGAAGATTTTGCAGCTAGAATTTTTGATATCGCTCAAATTATACATATTTATTATCGCGATATTGGTTCTTTGTTTGTGTTTATTCGAAGAAATGTGAAGACTTTTGTTATTTATTGAGCTAAAATGATAAATATAGCTCCAGAGGTCTTCGGGTTAGTGTTTTGGTGATTTCTTGCTAAGTTTTGATGATATTTGAACTTAAAGTACGTTTGGATGCAAGAAAATGAAGTTTTGCTGAATCTGGAATGTATCGCGACCATGATAGATGGTGTCCCGATCGGAATAGGTTGGCAGGGATTGACAGAATTCGAAATTGGTTGATCACGGTCGCGATAGATGCATCGCGGTCGCGATGCTGTTTGTGGATCCCGGTCGCGATAAGGCCATCGCGGTCGCGATGCGGGTTCGAACTGGTGACTTTTTGTTCTACTATAAATACTCGAGGTTTTTAACCCTAAAGGGGTGTGCAGTTTTCCAGCTACGAATTAAAGGGTTCTTTGAAGATCTAAACCCTCCCATTGAAGACTTGCTATTTCTTTACTTCTATTCAGTTAATCATTACAATTGGTACTCGTTTTTATCATCAGTTTATCTTGTAATCATGAATACTATTGCTTTTCATTGTTTGATTGTTCTTTGTTATTTTAATATGCTAGGCTAAATCAGTTTAGTGTTTGCTTGAATGTGAAACTACAAGTATTGGATTGTTCTATCTTAATGATTTAATGTTTTGATGATTGAAATTGATTGTGTTTGGTTAAAGATCCATTCTTGTGCATGTTCTTAGTTCTTAATTCAATTACATATGTTGTTAATCATTTAATGTGAGTTAGGTTTGAGATGCAATCTATGCTTCAACACTTAGGTGATCTAGACAATTAAAGAGGTGATTTCAAGTGATTGTGTCATTGATTTAATTGGTAATTGAAAGACTAGTGAAATGCATGATAGTGAAATTGTTACAAGTGATTGTGATAATTAGGACTTCATGTGAATTTAGTCCAAATCAAGTCTCATTAGTTTCTATCAAATATAGTTTAATCTATTGAAGTGAGTTTATGTGAGTTTACCAACTTTGTTTGATTAGTACTTTGTGAAAAGTCATACAACTATATTCAAAACATAATAATCGGTAATAATTGCAAGGACAATCCGTACGAGTAGTGAATCATTCAAGTGGACACTGTTTTATCTTTATTGTTAATTCATTTCGTTTTACTTCGCATTGATTGCTTGAATTGAAATACAAACCAAAACTTTTAAACTGAATTATAGGATAATTATTAGCGTTAAGATCTTGATTAAACTGCTCTCTGTGGAACGAACTGGTCAATTACTTATAGATTACTGCATGATCGGGTTATAGTTGCCTGTAAGTGTGTGATAATTGTTAAGTTTTTAGCTAGTTATTTTAAGGTACGATTTCACATATCAACTTTTTGGCGCCGCTGCCGGGGAGCGGTTCTAAATTGGGATTTTAAGTTTGCTTTTGATTATTCGATCCTTTTGTGAGAAGCAATTCTCGCAAAAGTTATTTTTCTGTCATTTATTTTTATTTTGGTTTTATGCGTGGTTTTGTTGTGGTGTAATTACAGGTTAGGTATAACGACCCTCATTTTTCCATCTATATAATGCCCGAACAAAAGATTTAAGTATAATGAATAAACTCTAAGTACTAATAAAAGGTCGTTATATACATACGAAATTAACGAACGTTAAACGAATAATAAATTTTATTCAACAACGTACGCGTAAGAATTTTTATAAAAAAAAAAAATTTATGTCATAACATGATTACATATAAAATACTTATATTAATTTTGTATTTAGTTAATATATTATACAATTAATAAATACAAGTATATATAAATGTAGTAACATATATAAAACTAATAAAATTATAAAGTAATAATTTAATTAAATAAAAACCACATTTAGTAATTATAATTTTATAAATACCGAATATATATTTATATTTATCAAAATTCGTATTTAATAATTAAATAAAAATAGAAATTTAGTTAGTTAACATTTTTAGAACTATGAAATATATATATATATATATATATATATATATATATATATATATATATATATATATATATATATATATATATATATATATATATTTTAAAAGTAGTATTTTTTTTATATATAAACTAGATATAGATCCACTTTTATTTATTTTATTCCTACTTTTAACTTTACTTTTATTTATTTATATTTTGAAATGGTGGCATGACTGGCCATAAATACTTTTAATTTTTTTACAAGACACTAGTTATTTTTTTATATAAATTTTTATATTTTTTTATTTTCTCTTTACCAAAAATTGTAACTATAAATACCATAGCCTAGTTCACAAATTTTGTACACCAAAAACTTGAAGAATTCTCTCTCAAACCTCTGCAAAAATTATTTTTGTAAGTTCTCTATATTATTTTTATAGTTTTTATTTAGTTTTTATCATATTTTTGTGCTAGTTTTATGTTAAATACCAAATAAATACGAAATTAATTATAATAAATAATGTAAATACATGATAATTAGTATTAAGTATCCTAATGACTATAAAAATTATTTTTATGAATTATACATTCGAATTTATATTTATTAAAAATTAAAAACTGATTTTTTTTATATTCGGTATATATAGATAATGAAGAAATAAATAGTAAAATTTTTTATATATTATGTTTTATAATTTTCGCTTGTTCCTTAGGTCATAAAAGTAATTATAAAAATTTATGTTTGATTTATTTGTCATTTTAAATAATTAATTTGTATTTTCTTCTACTTTTGCTACAGTACCGGAAAATCTGTTTAAAAAAAAAAAATAGAATTTAATGATATAACCTATTTATAACTACAATAATCAATAGAAATTACTTAGGAACTAATAAGAAAGTTATAAAAATTATTTTTAGAATTAATAATTATATATTTCTATTTAATTCCGAATTTAAACTAAAAACAATACAAAAGTTGAATTAAATAGTTAAACTATTAATATAAATGTACAAATAATTTTTCTAAGCTTAATACACTATATTAGGCATACGAAAATTTTAGATGAATTAATTGAGTTGATATAATAATTATTACTTTATAAACTTTGATTTATCTTGAACCGAAAAAGAAATTAGAAATAAATACTTTTACACAATAACAAAAATTTATAAATTTTTCCTAAGTTTATTTTGGTCAGTAGAACCTAAGAAAAATATAAAATGTGTTGTTAAACTTGTTTATCTATTTATTTGTATTTTAGCTATAAAAAAATTTAATATTTAATACATAAAACTTAATATTTATGTATAGAAAATTTTTATAATGTTTTATACATGTCACTTACTGTTATGAAATCAATAAAACACTTGTTAGCATTTTTAGATAATTATTGGTACTTATATTGACATAAAACTTAAAATTAAACTATACATATTTTAACATATAAGATAAATATATATATATATATATATATATATATATATATATATATATATATATATATATATATATATATATATATATATATATATATATATATATATATATATATATATATACATATTAACTTGATATTAATACATACCCATTCATAAAACACAATTTCTATGTATAACACTTGTTTACCTACTTAAATATATCCTACTTATTATTAGGATTTAAAAACCAATCTTAATAACGATAATACAATCGAACTTAAGTAAATACTTATTATATAAAGTATTTAAAGTGTTGTATTCCTATACGCACCTAAAAACGTATTGGAACGGTATATTAGATGGGTATAGATCTTGATCTTTCTCGAGTGGATGGACGCTCGAAAGTCTAGGCGGAGAGTTTGGATTACCGAGTTAAAGGATCCTGTGGCTCAGAAACCTATGACCTGAAAAGGCCATTTTAAATTGAAAGTGTTAGATTGGAAGCTTGTCTAGTATGAAAAGCCTTTCCAAAACGATAAACCTTCTTTAAACTTACTATAAAAGAAAATACTTACACTTATCATAATACGGGCAAAACATCTAAACTATTCTCAACTTATTCTTAGGTTGACTTCTCTGTGCTTCAATCATCCATACTTTCTCTTTAAGGAATACTTTCACTTACCGAATTACTAAGGTGACTTTCATAGCCCCACTCTTATTGCTATAGCACTTTTTATACTTACTGGGGTGAGACACATGCTGCTTTTATACTTTAAACAACTTAGACACAAGTACGAACCTAAACTGTACTATGACTATCTTATGCTACTAAGACCCCACAGTGATATTTTTTAATTGCTTTCATTATAAGGCATTCTTAATTATTGGGGGTAGGCCTATCGGGAGTAACGTCCCCGATACATTTGACCGCGATGTCTTTGTATTACTTAATAATGATTTAAACATGGTGATAAGGTACTGTTAACTTATCATCGGGGCAACAAAACAAACGTTTAGTCTAAAATATCACGAATCAGTACTACTTTTGGATCTGCGTGATCTACTTTTATAACAAATCTTGTGGTCTAAGAACAAACGGTCAATCATATTTGTTAAACCTATGAATTTCACTCAACCTTTTTGGTTGACACTTTTAGCATGTTTGTCTCAGGTACTGAATGATCAGGACCTCTATATCTACTGCTTATGTGATGACTTACTTGGCTAGGATCAAGACTTATCGCATATTTACTTTTCTGCATTTGAACAATTTATAATTCTTGTAACGACATTATTAATCCTTCCGCTGCAAATTTGGTTTTATTCATATAGTATTTGTTCTCATTTTATAATATGTTGGTATGTATTATGATATTGAATCACATTTCGCCCAGGCCCTAACTGGGGGTGTGATATTAGGTACCAATAACTCTAGAACCGTCTAGAGTTAACTATACACGCAGCAAAGCTAAAGAAGAAAAGGAAATTGCCGAAGGTTTCGCTGAGTTACCTTTTTATATTCCGGATTTTGAGTATATTAAGGAAGAAGTTAATATGGCTGAAGGAGCAGCAGGTCAGACTATGGAAGCAATGATGAAAGCCACAAGGGCTAGTAACGGACATACTATTAGGCAACCACCAGTCACTACAGATTTTGAGGTCAAAGGACAGATTCTTAATATGATAACTCACCAATGTCAATTCAGGGGTACACCGAAAGAGGATGCATTCGAGCATCTTCGTAGTTTCAAAAGTATTTGCAACTTGTTCAAGATTTCAAATGTCGCGGATACAATTATCTATTTGAGGGTTTTTCCTTGGTCTTTGAAAGATGACGCCAAGGATTGGTTAGAATCATTGCCCGAAGGTGAGATTGACAGTTGGACTACAATGGAAGATAAGTTTCTGCAGCGTTTCTTTCCAGCTTCTAAGGCTGCTAAATTGCAGAGTGACATCAATCACTTTGTTCAGAAGCCACATGAAACACTTTATGATGCATGGACACGTTTTGGTAAAATGTTACGTAATTGTCCTCAACATGGGTTGAACAACTTCAATAAGGTCCAGATCTTCTACAAGGGTGTCAATGTGCCGACGAGGAAAGAAATTGATATTGCTGCAGGTGGTTCTTTGATGAAAAAGACTCCAGACGAAGCTTATGAAATCATCTCTGAAACTGCTACGCATTCTTATGATTGGCATCAAGAGATTGATGTTTTTCGCTCTTCTCATGTTACTAGTACTGAAATCAGTGATGAACTCGCTTCAGTTAAGGCACAACTTGCAACCGTTAAAAGGCAAATGGAAGCTATGACTAAAGAAATGCACGCTATTAGGGTTGGTTGTGAATTATGTCAAGGACCACATCTCACGAAGGATTGTAATCAGTCAACGATGGAAGAGCATGTGAACTACTTAGGTAATCAATATAATAATCAGTATCAAAGAGGTAATTCGGGTTATCAATGGAACGGACCACTGGGGTTCGTTAATCGAAATCAAAATCAATCGTATGTTGATAAGGGTCCTTCATTAGAGGAGTTGTTACGGGGGTTTTATAATTAAGACTGATGAAAGTAGTACTGCTTTGAGACATGATGGTGAATCGACAAAGCAGCATGTTAGAAGTCATCAGGCTTCAATACAAAGTTTGGAACGGGGTGTAGTGCGTATAGCTCAATCGCTAACAGAGAGACCGCCGGGTGCTCTTCTTTCGAATACGCAAATTAATCCGAATGTCAATGGGCCACCCCGAACAATCTTGACTAATAACCACCGAAATGATGTGAAGAATAAAGAGCCTCAAGTTTCTAATTATTTGCAAGTTAACGCTATTTCTTGTGTTGAGGGCTATGGTTCCGATGAGGTTATACAGACTTATACTCATAATGGTGAAGACGGTTGGATTCGAGTCAGTGATATAACTCCCGCGTATGGTAATTATTTGATGAGTGTGATGACACGAAGTTCTTCTTGTAACGACCCGACAAAATCGTCATTGATGGCGCCGTTAACTTAGGTCCCGTTACGTGGTCATAGTCCCTAAATGAGACGCGTTTGACCAAAATTATATCGCATTCATTTGAAACGTGTATGACTTACAAAGTTTAGTTTACCAAACGGTTCGACAACAAGTTTAAGTTTACAAAAGTTGCAAAGTATAAATGAAATAACTTGCAACATAATAAGTTAAAAATCACGGTTGCTATAAATAGCGTAAGTATGTAAACATTTGTTTGAATCCAAAGGTGCTATCACTAGCGTATGCATGTATGCTTGACTCCAAGCAAGTAATCAGAGTGTATGCATGTATGCTTAACCCCAAGCAAGTATGAGTGTACGCGGAAGCATGTACCAAATAGCCAAGTATGAACCTGAGAAACATATAGAAAACTGTCAACGAAAAACGTTGGTGAAATCATAGGTGTTTTAATAAACGTTATTTTTGAACCACAAGATTTAGTATTTTCATAAAATTGATCATCCAAAAGTTTCATTCCAAAAATTGGTTCGCGAACACCCAATTATCAATGCTTAACATTCCTTCCATAGAACCCCATCACAATAGTGTTACAACATACACTGTTTCTCGAAAATATATTTCATTCGTAAACGGTAGCGAACCGTTTGAATGAGGGTTTGTCAAACCCATATGGATCCATACAACATAAGTTCTCGCTTACACCCGGCAAGTGTAACTAATGATAATCGAATTGAGGATTTTGTTCTAAACTCGCTGTAGAATGCTTGTTTCATCGGACTTGTGTTCAAAACATAAAAGTAAGTAGTACAAGATGTAACAAAGTATATGTTTCTCAGCCCACGATTTAAAAGTATAAAAGTTGTTGAAAAGGTGGGACTATGATCTCACCTCGAGTACACGAGTATAAAGGTACTTCACAAAGTAAACGTGTGCATGAAAGTTGTTTAGCCTTGACCTAAACAAGTAAGTTATATCAATACCGGGTAAGACACAAACAAGGTCGGTCTAAATGTGTTCAATTAGTCCTATGGCTCGTTACAACTCGATTATGTAGCATGTGAATCACGTTGTCAAGTTTCATGCAAGAATCAAGTATAAAATACGATTAAAACGATTTCATAAGTGTTTGGTTAAGTTTGACTAAAAGTTAAACTTGGTCAAAGTCAAAGTTAAAGTCAACAGGGTCGGGTCGGGTATCTGATAATTTTTCCATGATAAGAAAGTATATATAAGCATGTTGGCCAAGTTTCATGTTAATCGGAGTTACGAGTAAGCGGGGGTGAAAACGTGAAAATCAAAAGAATTTGGGACAGACCAAAATGGCGCACCGCTCCATTTATGGCGCGCCGCTCCATTTAACTGATCAGCAAGTCTGTCAGTTTTCACACTCAAGCACGAATCCAACTTCAAACAATCATAACTTGTGAACCGTAAACATTCAAAATACGTATCTTATATCGTTGGAAAGGTATTGTAAGACCCAAATATTTTCCTTGTTCATATGTGTAATTAGGTTGAATGAATTGTGGGGTTTCTTTGTATATTTAAAAAAAAAAGAGAAAAGATTTCTGCCCAGGCTATCTGCGCGCCGCGCAGGATTATGGCGCGCCGCGCCATCTGCTGCGACAGCTCACCCTTCTCTTTTTAAATTAGATATTTTTGAGGGATTTTTGGTAATTACACATGGGGGCCTAGATTAAAGGCCCTAGATTAGTCTTGGAGCTTCATTTACTCCATCTTCAACAACCCTTATCACCTCCATTTAATATCTAGAGAGTGAGTAAGATCCTAGTGTGAGAAAACTCATTTTGGAGAAGAAGAAGAAGAAGGAATCTTGCTTAAGCTCAAGTTATAAAGTTGTTCATCTACTTCCTAGCTACATTTTGAGTGTAGTGGTATGCTTTAATCTTAATTTCCTTGTTAATTTGATTAAGGGTTAGGGTTTGGGGTAAATGATGAACTAAAAACCCATTTGCGGGTGAATTGGGTGTTTTGGGTGAAATTGGGTCATGTAGACTCAAAGATAACTAAATAGGGTTTTCAAAGTGTTAGATTGATGCTTATGAACTTAAATTAGTTAGTAAATTGCTAGCACACCTATATATATGTAAGTGGGCGTTGTGTGGGTTAGTGGACGACTTGAAATGGGTGTGTTGACTTTAAATTGGTCAAATGGGTCAAAATGGACCTAAGTTAGTTAATGTTTGTGATTAATGCATAAACCTTGTGTTGAAATGTGTTTTAATCCTATCTTGGTTAATGTTAGGGTTTTGGTGTGAGTTGACCCGATTTTAGGGTTAAGTGTCCAAATGGGTCAAAATGACCTAGTAATGGTGAGTGTTGTGAGTTTGACCAACTTGAATGAATGTTTGATTATATGTACATTGTAATAGGTGCGTTACCTTGAAGTTTCAAGCTTGGTTTATTGATTCACCGAAGACTTTGAGGTGAGTGGAATAAGTATACATGTACGTATATGATGTGTTTATTTGTATGAATGGATATGTGTTGTCCAAGATTAGTGATATATGCGTTGTACACTAACGGTTTTATGGATGGATATGTGTTGTCCAATTTAGTGCTATATGTGTTGTACACTAATGATTTTGATGAATGGATATGTGTTGTCCAGGGGTTAGTGATATATGTGTTGTGCACTAATGGTTGTTATGAACGCCGGTGGGAAATTTGAGTACCATTCCTCTTACGATTGGTTAACCATGGTTGTGTGAGTTGTGTATTAGCATATTCAATTGTGAACTATATGCTATTGTGGTCGCTAGCTTATTATGTATTGCGGATATTGGTTTGTGCATGATGGCTGCATATTTGTGAAATTGCTATCTTGTTATCCGGTATTGTGTAAGTGAATGCAAGTAGATAGATTATATATGCATATGTATAATTATTGTATTCACTAAGGTTTGATTACCCTCTCGTTGTTTACCTTTTTATAGGTTCGATTGTGGACAAGGGTAAGGGCATTATCTTGGGTTAGAGATCCCGCTTTGTTGTTGGGGGACGCTATTTGTATGAGTTAGCTTTTGGAGTTCGACCGAGACTTGGGTAGTTTAATGTCACGACCCGGAAAATTTCGACTAATTTTAAACCAAACTCTCGATACGATCTAATATTTTTGACACGATATGCAAAGTCTATTAGGATGAGTCTCAAAATTTATTTATTTATTATGTATATTCATTTACTTTTTGACTAATCACGATGATTCACGAACCATTATTTGGAAATGTGTGTAAATATATAAATGTATGTATATGTGTATATATAACTTAAAACAATAATAACTATTATACGAATTATTATTATAACTAAATAATTAAAATGATATGCGATGTAATGAAAACTATTATTATAAGTATGTGTATATTATAACTTGAAATACATTAATAAAATGATAAGCGTACAAATTTATTTTTATATTACAAAATTATTGATTTTAAGAATATATTCAGTTACGCAAAAAAATTTATTGTACAACATACACTTTATATGATATAAAAATATATAAACATGTTAAGCTGCTTTGATGTTAATTATGTGTATACACACATGTACTGATAATCGAGGGTTACTGAAAAATTCCTCACTTTTACTCTAACTACTACTGAATCCACCTCATCAATTTGAGTTGCTTCAACAACTTCTATCAGCTAAACCAATAAACTATTAGTCAACATGTAAGCATCTACTTCCCAATTACTTATGGGCTTAACATTCACAAGTCTATTATCAGCAGTGGATCCGCTTAACATGTCGGTAGGATAATAACAAATGTATATCACGAGAATTTAAATTATATAACTGTTCTAACTTTTGAGTGAATCCACTATCTATATTATATACATTCTTTTACACATGCATAGATATACACAGATACATATCTCCTTTATTACTTTTTCTTTCTTTCTTCTTCTCCACACCAAGAACCATTTTCTCCAAATCATAATCATCGTGGCCACCATAACAAACAATACAACCCGTTTAAAGCATCACCACCACTTTATCATCTCCACTTTTGAATCACCTCAAAACATCCTTGCTCGTTCATTTTATGTTTCTATTTAAACCACTAAACACCATGAACACTCTTGTTGTCCATTATTCAAAAGTCACCCTTCACCACCACCACGAGAATCACTACCACCGAAGACCACCACCTTGCACGTTATCTCTCTTTCTTCCTCTCCCTACATATGATAACCATCACCCAACAACCCTCGAGCTAATGTTATATGCTTGTTTTCTATCTGTCTCTACTTGTTTTTGTTTCAGTCTGTCGCCACAACCACGACTACCATGTACAACAACAATTCTCATATAATCACGACTATTGAACTACTGCAAATATAACTATGTTTAATCGATCACCTTCACTCAAAACCACCTCTTGAACCATCATTGTTAACCACCCCAAACAAGCCGTTACATTTTGTTTCCTTTTTACTTTATTTTTCTCGAACCAGGCTGCTACTCGACTCGCTGATATGTACGTGTTTCTGCAGCCTAAATAGCTGCAAATACAGCAACTACTGCTGTTACACTTTTTCTGTTTCTGCATCCCTAACCACCACTAAAACCATCGAATTTAAATTCCGTTTCCTAGTTTCTGTTTCTTTTCGCTGAATCCATAACACCAACACCTCAATTCTTTTTCTGCTACAGCGATTTCACCTGCTTTTCTTCTGTCGAGTGCCACATAACAAAAGGATAGGTGACTAGTGGTGGATCCTACACAAGCCACACAATCAAAAGTCATGACCGACACATATAAAAAAAAGGATATAATTCAAAGTGGAGATTACATGATATATTTTTTTTTATGTTTATGGTGGCCGACAACTTCATATTAGTTACACCACTTTTGGCAACTTGTGATTTGTTTAATGTGACTAGGGATCAAATTTGTTAAACATATTTTTTTTGGGCCGAAATGATTTAGTTGATCGATGGGTATGGTGATTCACGAATGATTTGAGAATAATTTTATGTGGATGGATATGGTAATCATGATTTTATGATAATCGCGATGGCGATGCGTTATGATACCGTGATGTTAAAATAGCAATGATAATAACTTATTAAAAGGATGATGAGATTAGGATAGATGAGGTGGATTCCACTTATATATATATATATATATATATATATATATATATATATATAAATCGTAAACTTTGTTGTGGTATAATAGATGCTGGGCCAAATGAATTGATGTTGGGTCAATTTGTTGTTGGGCCAAAAGATAGATTAAGGCTGCTGTTGGGCCGGGATAAGTATGAGTATATGATTTAATTACGGGGTTAAAACAGAAAGAAATAAGCAGGCTAAATAGTTTGGGGTGTTAGTGGGTGTGTTAGCGAGAGGTCATGGGTTTGAGTCTCATTGCGGGCAGTTAAATTCTTTTTAATGCTTTTAAGGTACTAATTGATATTTTAAGTATTATTATTATTATTATTATTATTATTATTATTATTATTATTATTATTATTATTATTATTATTATTATTATTATTATTATTATTATTATTATTATTATTATTATTATTATTATTATTATTATTATTATTATTATTATTATTAAGATTAAGATAATCATTATTACTATCATTTCTATAATTATACTTATCATTATTATTATTATTATTACTATTATTAGTATTATCCTTAAAATTACTATCTTTGAAATTATTAATATTAACAAAAGTATTTTTATGAAAATTTTCATTTTTATTATCATTATAAGTATTATTATTTTTAATTTTTTTTTATTTTCTCATTCCTAAAATTATTATTATTATTATTAATTTATCACTTTATTATTATTATTATTATTATCATTATATTATCATGTAACATTTTTATCATTTTTATTATTATTATTATTATATCAAATAAATACTTTCTATATTAAAATATATTTATGACATAACACATAACTATACTAATATTTTTATAATAAATATTAATTAGTAAGTTAAAGTATATAAAAATATAAATATATGTAATGAGGTTATTAATAAAACATTAAAATAACAATTATATCACTAATAATATGTAACTTGTTCAATTTCCATTATATGTGTTGATAAATATATATATAAATGATATAGGTTCGTGAATCTGAGGTCAACCCTATACTTGTTCAATGTCGACATATGTATTTTTACTACAAAATACAGTTTGGTGAGTTTCATTTGCTCCCTTTTTAATTGCTTTTGCAGTATATATTTTTGGGCTGAGAATACATGCGCTGCTTTTATAAATGTTTACAAAATAGACACAAGTACTTAAAAATATATTCTACGTTGAGTTGTACCGCTGGCATATTTCCCTGTAGCTTGGTAACTACTATTTACATGGGTATTGTAAACGCGAATCCTGCTGATAGATCTATCGGGCCTGACAACCCCAACCGGACTGGACGACCAGTATTCAACGGTTGCACAGTACTTCGTTTTGTAGGCTACACTTGGTACAGTGTAGTGAGATTTCATAATAAAGGGAATATGCGACGTTGATTAATAGTTAAGTATGGTTACCAAGTGCTCAACCACTTAGAATGCTTTACATACACTTGCGAGTGTATTATGTTTATGATTATGAAATCTTGTGGTCTATTAACATATTGAAATAATTGTTACGATAAACCTATGAACTCACCAACCTTTTGGTTGACACTTTTAAGCATGTTTATTCTCAGGTACAAATTAAGTCTTCCGTTGTGCATTTGCTCATTTTAAAGACAATACTTGGAGTCGATCATCGCAATGGGACCAAATGTTGATGATTTCGTTCAGGGGATAAGGACGGGTCGTTACAGGTGGTATCAGAGCGGTGGTCTTAGCGAAACAGGTCTTGCATTAATGTGTCTAATTGATAGTTGTTTAGATGCATTAGTGGATCTGGACTTCGACCGTGTCTGCATGTCAAAAGTTTTGCTTATCATTTTTGTCGGAAATCATCTGCTTATCATCTTTAGGAAATTATCTGTTCATTATTCTTAGTCTAGACACATCTTACTGCATTGACTGCATGATTAGTGTATAGACAAAACTCATATCTTAGCGTATCTGCTAAATCATATCTTAGCGTATCTATTACGATAGACTTTGCCTGATATCTTTTGTAAATTTCTCCGTAATTTAGGGGAATCTGGTACTATATATATCTATGCATATAATGCATTGAGAATACCATCCAACTATCAATTGCTGTCACTAAACTCTTCATACCAAAAATCTTTTCTAAGATCGCGTAAGATGGCCTCTACGAATCAACCAAGTTCCTCTGACTCCGAAGACAGCGTGACAGGAGCACACCAACCAATTAACTACCGTGATTACTGGAGAAAATGGGGGTGGGTTCGCGACATACTCACCCTATGGAGAAGGAAAGAAGGTACTCCATATCATGAACCAAATCTACCACCTAACCTTGGAGTACTTGACCCGCTAACTGGCGAACCAGTTTGCAACACCGTTTATACCCTTTTTGCAAGAATTTTTCGTCTTGAGACTACCATTAACGGAACTAGAGAATATATCCGACCTTTACCTCACACTGATAACCAACCAGGGTTAGTAGAAGAAGTTAAAGAACTCTGAGCTCGAGTATTAACTTTAGAGAGCACGGTACACAATTTGCAAGCATCAGCAGTATCACCAACACCAGTAACATCACCAGCTTCAGCACCAACGGTACCAGTACCACCAATAACCCAAGTTTCAACAATCCATGCCTCACCATCTCATTCTGTACCTCGAGTATAATCGTCGTTCTACGAATCATTCTACATCAATTACCTTCATTCGACATGACGATTATGTAATCTTTAATGTTTTAGAGATTACGTATTCTCGTTCTAACGGTAAATTAAATGAGATTAATATCATATCAACTCATTAAATCTATATTACATCTGAAGAAAATATATATGTAAGTATATTTTCATAAAGATTGTAATTAAAAATTCTTTCGTACAAACTGTTAATGGTGAAAATATTTTAACGGGTAGGTAATACCCGAGGAATATTTAGATTTCACATTAATCAGTTACACGGTACATTCTTCAACTCTGATTCAACAGTCAGTCACTATCCTATTTGTATCCATAGATATACGTATCCGTTCACCACAGAATCCATTTTCGTTCAATTTCATATTTGGATTCTGATCTATCAAAATCCAACAAGTGGCATAATGAAGAAAACATCGGACAAAGTAAAATTTGTTAGAAACAAATGAACTAACTAATTAAAATATTGTTAAGAATCCACGCTAACTGTTCCTAGCTAACTGGTTACATTTTATTTATCGCAATTTAATTATCGCAATTTACATTCTCGCAATTTTATTTATCGTCATTTAATTTCTGTATTTATTTTACGCACTTTAAATAACGGGACACGTATACAAGGTTTCGACATATCATATTGACCCATCTATATATTTATCTTGGAACAACCATAGACACTCTATATGCAAATGACGGAGTTAGCTATACAGGGTTGAGGTTGATTCCAAAATATATATATAATTTGAGTTGTGATCAATACTGAGACCGGTACACGGGTCACGATACGTATTAATTAATTCGAATGTTATATATTAAACTATATATGAACTATTGGACTGTTAAATGTGGACTATCGACTGTGGACTAATAACATTGGACAATTAAAAGAAATTAAAATAGTAATTATAACATATGAAACTAAACAATTCTTCAAGTTTGCCACTTGATTTCATCTTAAATCTCATTTGTATCTTGACGATTCCAATCTGCGTTCATGATTCTTGAAAATACCTCAATCGAGAGGATGAACCAACCGCACTTCATCTACGGAGGAAAAGATTGATGCATATAGTTATGCACCTAAAAAATCCTCGGAAATTGAGTAATCGTTTAACACGTAGCTGTGCTAATTCCTTTAGTGTTATTATTACCCAAAATAATTTGGTAATCCCTTTCAAAGTAGCAAAATTTGTCACAGCTCCAGCAAGTCAACTCCGACTTTTCATTCGAAACAACCTTATTATAACCTTGATATATATGTGTACTCTTTATTGTTACTGGGGAACCTTTTATATTCCACCATATTACCATCAGCGTTTAATCATCTAAAAACACAATTGTCTTGAAACCACCTCGGTTTGATAACCGATGACCCAGGTCCGTTAACTTTGAAAATGCTAACGAAGCAGCATGTTGTAGATGGTCTTAATGGCCAAAAGTTGATGATAAAGAAGGAAGTGTTAGGAACGCTCGATAGAAAATTTGGTACTGAAAATCGGATTGAGCACACCGTGAAGGAAACAAAGAACAAATACAAGGACCAAACCCTATATTCAAAGAATCCAAGTAATTCTGGATCCGATAAAATCTTTAGAGAATATCTTGCTCCGAAGTCATGTTAAAATCTTGCGAAATTTTTTTTTTTTTTTTTCGTCAACCTTCGAACTTAGAAATTCCGAAATATCATCATAAATATCTACGATATTTCTGAGGATATTTTCATAAATATTCTTGTCCCAATTTATCTACCTCTTTGTATTTCTATATTCCATTCTATTGGAAACTTCTGTAAAGTCTAAGTATAAATTATGAATGAATTGTGGAGAAATGTTAGGAACTGAAGCATGAGTTAGTATAATATAATGCGCTTGGCCAACGTGATTATATTACAGTAAGTCATGCTAAATTTCTAATGAAACGTGATAATGATTCACCGACCTTATCCTCACCATGTGTCATGTTACATGACTCTTTCATTCTACTTAATCTCTAAGCATATCACGGAAATATTTCCTTGATATTTCTGTTCATCCGTAATTCCAACAGTTGCTAATAATTCATGCTAATACATTTTCCTTCTGATTAGAAGATTTTCTTAAATCCCTTGAATTCCGAAATTCAACAGTGACTACGTCAAAAGTTAAAACGAACCTCTAATTACTTCATTTCACTCTTTTGTGACAGCTTCACTCGTACGCTTCACATAATCGAATCGTTTTATCTATATTACTCAATAATGATAAAAATCTATTTATCAACTCATATTCGTCATGAAAACATTTTTATTGTTATCCATGACGACCTCGATCAAATTTCGGGGACGAAATTTCTTTAACGGGTAGGTACTGTCACGACCCGGAAAATTTCGACTAATTTTAAACCAAACTCTCGATACGATCTAATATTTTTGACACGATATGCAAAGTCTATTAGGATGAGTCTCAAAATTTATTTATTTATTATGTATATTCATTTACTTTTTGACTAATCACGATGATTCACGAACCATTATTTGGAAATGTGTGTAAATATATAAATGTATGTATATGTGTATATATAACTTAAAACAATAATAACTATTATACGAATTATTATTATAACTAAATAATTAAAACGATATGCGATGTAATGAAAACTATTATTATAAATATGTGTATATTATAACTTGAAATACATTAATAAAATGATAAGCGTACAAATTTATTTTTATATTACAAAATTATTGATTTTAAGAATATATTCAGTTACGTAAAAAAATTTATTGTACAACATACACTTTATATGATATAAATATATATAAACATGTTAAGCTGCTTTGATGTTAATTATGTGTATACACACATGTACTGATAATCGAGGGTTACTGAAAAATTCCTCACTTTTACTCTAACTACTACTGAATCCACCTCATCAATTTGAGTTGCTTCAACAACTTCTATCAGCTAAACCAATAAACTATTAGTCAACATGTAAGCATCTACTACCCAATTACTTATGGGCTTAACATTCACAAGTCTATTATCAGCAGTGGATCCGCTTAACATGTCGGTAGGATAATAACAAATGTATATCACGAGAATGAGAATTTAAACTATATAAATGTTCTAACTTTTGAGTGAATCCACTATCTATATTATATACATTCTTTTACACATGCATAGATATACACAGATACATATCTCCTTTATTACTTTTTCTTTCTTTCTTCTTCTCCACACCAAGAACCATTTTCTCCAAATCATAATCATCGTGGCCACCATAACAAACAATACAACCCGTTTAAAGCATCACCACCACTTTATCATCTCCACTTTCGAATCACCTCAAAACATCCTTGCTCGTTCATTTTATGTTTCTATTTAAACCACTAAACACCATGAACACTCTTGTTGTCCATTATTCAAAAGTCACCCTTCACCACCACCACGAGAATCACTACCACCGAAGACCACCACCTTGCACGTTATCTCTCTTTCTTCCTCTCCCTACATATGATAACCATCACCCAACAACCCTCGAGCTAATGTTATATGCTTGTTTTCTATCTGTCTCTACTTGTTTTTGTTTCAGTCTGTCGCCACAACCACGACTACCATGTACAACAACAATTCTCATATAATCACGACTATTGTACTACTGCAAATATAACTATGTTTAATCGATCACCTTCACTCAAAACCACCTCTTGAACCATCATTGTTAACCACCCCAAACAAGCCGTTACATTTTGTTTCCTTTTTACTTTATTTTTCTCGAACCAGGCTGCTACTCGACTCGCTGATATGTACGTGTTTCTGCAGCCTAAATAGCTGCAAATACAGCAACTACTGCTGTTACACTTTTTCTGTTTCTGCATCCCTAACCACCACTAAAACCATCGAATTTAAATTCCGTTTCCTAGTTTCTGTTTCTTTTCACTGAATCCACAACACCAACACCTCAATTCTTTTTCTGCTACAGCGATTTCACCTGCTTTTCTTCTGTCGAGTGCCACATAACAAAAGGATAGGTGACTAGTGGTGGATCCTACACAAGCCACACAATCAAAAGTCATGACCGACACATATAAAAAAAAGGATATAATTCAAAGTAGAGATTACATGATATATTTTTTTTTATGTTTATGGTGGCTGACAACTTCATATTAGTTACACCACTTTTGGCAACTTGCGATTTGTTTAATGTGACTAGGGATCAAATTTGTTAAACATATTTTTTTTTGGGCCGAAATGATTTAGTTGATCGATGGGTATGGTGATTCACGAATGATTTGAGAATAATTTTATGTGGATGGATATGGTAATCATGATTTTATGATAATCGCGATGGCGATGCGTTATGATACCGTGATGTTAAAATAGCAATGATAATAACTTATTAAAAGGATGATGAGATTAGGATAGATGAGGTGGATTCCACTTTTATATATATATATATATATATATATATATATATATATATATATATATATATATATAAACCGTAAACTTTGTTGTGGTATAATCGATGCTGGGCCAAATGAATTGATGTTGGGTCAATTTGTTGTTGGGCCAAAAGATAGATTAAGGCTGCTGTTGGGCCAGGATAAGTATGAGTATATGATTTAATTACGGGGTTAAAACAGAAAGAAATAAGCAGGCTAAATGGTTTGGGGTGTTAGTGGGTGTGTTAGCGAGAGGTCATAGGTTTGAGTCTCATTGCGGGCAGTTAAATTCTTTTTAATGCTTTTAAGGTACTAATTGATATTTTAAGTATTATTATTATTATTATTATTATTATTATTATTATTATTATTATTATTATTATTATTATTATTATTATTATTATTATTATTAAGATTAAGATAATCATTATTACTATCATTTCTATAATTATGCTTATCATTATTATTATTATTATTACTATTATTAGTATTATCCTTAAAATTACTATTTTTGAAATTATTAATATTAACAAAAGTATTTTTATGAAAATTTTCATTTTTATTATCATTCTAAGTATTATTATTTTTAATTTTTTTTTATTTTCTCATTCCTAAAATTATTATTATTATTATTATTAATTTATCACTTTATTATTATTATTATTATTATCATTATATTATCATGTAACATTTTTATCATTTTTATTATTATTATTATATCAAATAAATACTTTCTATATTAAAATATATTTATGACATAACACATAACTATACTAATATTTTTATAATAAATATTAATTAGTAAGTTAAAGTATATAAAAATATAAATATATGTAATGAGGTTATTAATAAAACATTAAAATAACAATTATATCACTAATAATATGTAACTTGTTCAATTTCCATTATATGTGTTGATAAATATATATATAAATGATATAGGTTCGTGAATCTGAGGTCAACCCTATACTTGTTCAATGTCGACATATGTATTTTTACTACAAAATACAGTTTGGTGAGTTTCATTTGCTCCCTTTTTAATTGCTTTTGCAGTATATATTTTTGGGCTGAGAATACATGCGCTGCTTTTATAAATGTTTACAAAATAGACACAAGTACTTAAAAATATATTCTACGTTGAGTTGTACCGCTGGCATATTTCCCTGTAGCTTGGTAACTACTATTTACATGGGTATTGTAAACGCAAATCCTGTTGATAGATCTATCGGGCCTGACAACCCCAACCGGACTGGACGACCAGTATTCAACGGTTGCACAGTACTTCATTTTGTAGGCTACACTTGGTACAGTGTAGTGAGATTTCATAATAAAGGGAATATGCGACGTTGATTAATAGTTAAGTATGGTTACCAAGTGCTCAACCACTTAGAATGCTTTACATACACTTGCGAGTGTATTATGTTTATGATTATGAAATCTTGTGGTCTATTAACATATTGAAATAATTGTTACGATAAACCTATGAACTCACCAACCTTTTGGTTGACACTTTTAAGCATGTTTATTCTCAGGTACAAATTAAGTCTTCCGTTGTGCATTTGCTCATTTTAAAGACAATACTTGGAGTCGATCATCGCAATGGGACCAAATGTTGATGATTTCGTCCAGGGGATAAGGACGGGTCGTTACATTTAACCCCAAACACCATGCTCGTAATGTCATTTGGAAATTAAACTAATGTGGTCGAAACTCAAACTTTTGTATGAAACTCGTAAAACGGCCGATGTGGGCCCCGCTTTGTAAAACTCATTTTATGTTTGAATCGTGTTAGTTTTACATGTTTGAATATGTTGTTAAAAGCGTTTCATCTAAATGTGTCGGGAAGTGGGCGATCTTTTTCACAAAAAAGGAAAAGTTGGACAGACCGTTTTGGCGCGCCGCGCAGGCCTTTGGCGCGCCGCGCCACTATGCTGAAAACATAATTTTTTTTTATTTTGCATATTTCGACTGCGATTTGGTTTGGGTTGTTACAAGTGGTATCAGAGCATGGTCTAAGGGATTTAGGCGACTTGAGATAGTGCCTAGACTTAGAATTTCTTGTGTGTGCGCGTTATGCGGGACTTGTAGGACTTTGGGTCGGAACGGAAATTGCTAGTGCTAGTGTTTATGTGAATTAACCTTGCACTAACTGTTTTGTGTTGTTTTAGCAATCATCAAGCGAGATAGACGTTGTACTAGCGAATTAATGCGACGTGATCGCGTAACAATGATTAGCTACCATTGTTACGGGTTCAAATTGTGTCAAACAAGCGACGTACGACGATTGTTGAGAGAGATGGGGCATTGTGGTGTGTACGTATATATATGTGTCATGTCTTTTGTTTCGTTGTTTAATCTTCTCCGTTTTATAGAATGAAGATGAGAAACTGATAGTGCTCCAAATGAACATATATTTAGTAGCAATATCCTCCCAATATGTAAATTATTTAGTTATAATTGTCCTATTTTAAGTTGTAATCGTTTATATTAAATAAGTGCGAAGACAAAAGGCGAAAACGACGATTTGAAGATGCAAATGACCAAAAAGATCAAATGTACAAGATACAATCCAAGTGGTTCAATTTATTGATGAGAAACGTCTAAAAATGACAAAAGTACAAGTTGCGGAACGCAAAGTACAAGATATTAAATTATACGAAAGGACGTTCGAAAATCCGGAACCGGGACCTGAGCCAACTATCAACGCCCGACGCAACGGACCAAAAATTATGAGTCTACTATGCACAAGAATATAATATAATATTTAAATAATTATATAAATTATTTATTTATTATATATTATATTATTAAATAAAAACGTCGGCAAGCTAGAAAACAAGGCAACTTGGCTGGATCTAGGTGGCCACATTCCTATAAATTGCAAGTTTGGGCGACGAGTTTTAATCTCATGCGATCACATGAGCCGAAAAGTCAGGCCACATTCCTATAAATTGCAAGTTTGGGCGACGAGTTTTACATATAATAATAATACTCCTCTGTAATATATATATATATATATATATATATATATATATATATATATATATATATATATATATATATATATATATATATATATATATATATATATATATATATATATATATATATATATATATATATATATATATATATATATATATATATATATATATATATATATATATATATATATATATAGTGTAGTTTTATATTAGATTAGTTTTGGGTTATGCAAAGGTTATTTTACGGGTTTTAAAGTCGGAGCTCTGTCTGTGTAATACTACGCGATAAATAATCAATGTAAGCTATGTTCTTCTTTTTAAATTAATGTCTCGTACTTAAGTTAGTATTATGCTTATTTAAGACGAAGTAATCATGATGTTGGACTAAAAATAATTACTAAAAATGGGTAATTGGGCTTTGTACCATAATTGGGGTTTGGACAAAAGAACGACACTTGTGGAAATTAGACTATGGGCTATTAATGGGCTTTATATTTGTTTAACTAAATGATAGTTTGTTAATTTTAATATAAAGATTTACAATTGGACGTACCTATAAATAACCATATACACTCGATCGGACACGATGGATGGGATATTTATATGTACGAATAATCGTTCATTTAACCGGACACGAGAATGGATTAATAGTCTATGGAATTATTAAAACAGGGGTGAAATTATGTACAAGGACACTTGGCATAATTGATAACAAAGTATTAAAACCTTGGGTTACACGCAGTCGATAACCTGGTGTAATTATTAAACAAAGTATTAAAATCTTGTTACAGTTTAAGTCCCCAATTAGTTGAAATATTTGACTTCGGGTATAAGGATAATTTGACGAGGACACTCGCACTTTATATTTATGACTGATGGACTGTTATGGATAAAAACCAGACGAACATATTAAATAATCCAGGACAAAGGACAATTAACCCATGGGCATAAAACTAAAATCAACACGTCAAACATCATGATTACGGAAGTTTAAATAAGCATAATTCCTTTATTTTCATATTTAATTGCACTTCTAATTATTGCACTTTTATTTATTGTCATTGTATTTAATTGCACTTTTAATTATCGTACTCTTTAATTATCGCAAGTTTATTTTATCGCACTTTTATTTATCGCAATTTCATTATCGTTATTTATTTTACGCTTTAAATTAAGTCTTTTATTTATTTAATATTTTACATTAGGTTTTAACTGCGACTAAAGTTTTTAAAATCGACAAACCGGTCATTAAACGGTAAACCCCCTTTTATATATTATTAATATATATAATATATTTTGTACAAATATAATTGTTTAAAAATATAGTGTAAAATAAGTCGTCTCCCTGTGGAACGAACCGGACTTACTAAAAACTATACTACTCTACGATTAGGTACACTGCCTATAGTGTTGTAGCAAGGTTTAGGTATATCCCATCTGTAAATAAATAAATATCTTGTGTAAAATTGTATCGTATTTAATAATTTTTCCTAGTAAAATATACACTATTTTCTAGTACACCTCGCATAACATCAAGTTTTTGGCGCCGCTGCCGGGGACTCGGCGAAACGCTATATTTTTAATATATATTTGTATACATATATTTATATATCATTTTTAGAAAAATAATAAAAAACAATAAAAAAAAAACCTGGAACCCAGACCCATGCGATCGCATGAGCCGGGTGTTGTAAAACCATGCGATCGCATGGCCTGATCTGACATGCCAGAAACCCTATTTCAGCATTTATTACGGGGTATTATTTATTATTATTATTATTTAGGGTTATTTATAATAATATTTAGTTTTAGTTTTAATTTAATTTGTAATTTAAGTTTTAATTAGTTTTATAATTATAAAAAAATTAATACTTTTATAAAATATATAATATAAAAATAATATTTTTATAAAATTTATATTTTTATCATTTTAATTACAATTTGTATTTTTACCGTTTATTAGTAATATTTTTATTTTTATCGTTCGTAATTAGTTTTAAGACTAGTATTTTGCCGTAGCTTATTTTATATTTCTAGATTTTTAGGTTTTGCCGTAAAATCTCTTAAGTGCCTTTTCTTTAGATTAAGATTTAGGTGCTTTAGAATTTTGCGACGCTGTTTATAAATTTTAGTACCTTTTAAGTTTCGACGTTTTTCTTTCTTATTTTTATTTTTCGACGTTTTTCGACGCGCTTCTTTTTCTTTCTTATTTCTCGACGATCTAGTTTTTAGGACATAGAATTTTCTATTTCTTCTCTAAAACTTCAAAAACGAAAAATTATTTTAAGCGGTTAAATTGATAGACATCCAAATTTTCTGCTTCGTAGTAATAGTTGGATTTGTTAGTGGCTGAGTTGTGAGCTTCCGATTTAAAGGGTTCTGGCTCCCTGCTGCATCTATTGGCTATTCGAAACGTGGGCAAAAGCAGAAAAGTCTATTAATTTGATAACTTATATAATTTTTATTTTTATAACTAATAGGATAATTAAGTAAATGCACCACATTGTAGCTAAAATTTGGTAAAAAAAGAAGCGCATTATGGAAAATCTCGAGAATATTTTGGAAACTCTTTATGACATCCGAAATCAATTTAATCAATACTCTCAAACGGGTGTTGATGACAATTCGTTCGGTCAATCTTGGATCACGAATGACGAAACAATAACTGGTTGTGAAATCTGTGGAGATTATCACTCAACATGGGAATGTTTTTATTACGTTCCTATGGAAAATTACGCACCCACGGAACCTGAATGGAACGATTATGAAGAATACAATTCAAATTGGGATTATTCCCAAGAATATTTCCAAACACAACAACCAGAAGAAGAGGAAAATTATGTGTTTGAAAATTCTGTAGATTATATGAAAATCAAACTCGAAGAACTTGATGCTCAAAATGAACAAATGAGAGAGTTTATAAATAGGCAAGCTGAAACTCTATCAGACTACACACCTGTTAATCTGAGGAGAATTGTGCAAAAAAATCTCATATCATCGAATTTTGATGAATTCGAGAGCTCCGAAATCACCAATTATCCCGATGATACTTTTTATTCAGTTTTACCAATTTCACAACATATCGACACATTAGCCTCTACCGACAAAATCATCGATCCATCAAAGAATGAAGAAGAAGTAAGGGTGACAAATTGGTACTCTTGGGAAAACGATAACGTTGAAAATTTTACCCCCGAGACTAAAATAGTGGGACCAATAAGTACCGTTAATGAAGAAGAATCTACTTCGATCCCGAAATTCACCATTCCACAACCTTCCAACCCAATATTCTCAATAGATGAGTCATCTACCGAAGATGAAATACGAGCTGTAATAGATATTGACACCTCAAATTTCACCCAATTGGGTAATAAAGGTGAAACCTTTGATCCCGAGAATGAACGGAAGGAAATGTTAGGAATTTTCCACCCTATAGTATGTATGTCGGTGTATAACGATCCATTTGACCAAGAACCAGAAAAGAGACATATCCATTTACTAAAAGCTACACTTAAAAAAGAATTAAGTAGTGACAATCGGGTGATTCTAAACTTTAAACCCATTGATATATTATACACCACCCGAGATGTAAATAACTGGCTCACTATTTTAATTCGTGGAACTTATTCTACCGAATTCAAATGTCGTCAGCTAAGTGTGGGAAAGTCTAACCCCACTTAACGTTAAATTAGGGGTTCGGGTTAGTGCATAACTCGTTAATAAAAATGCATGATGAGTTAGGGTAAAGACATATTTTTAAATATTAGATAACAGTTCAGAAAAGCAACCATTTGTGAAGAAAAACATGTGTGATAAAACAACAAAAGGAATGAACGATGAGGCGCGCCATCTATCATTCGACGAACTTTGTAATTACAAAATGGGTATTTTCAATCACTTTTCTACACTAATCACCCTCATGAATTTATAATTAGAGTCTGATTTCATGCAAATGAGGGCATTGCATAATCTCAAGTGTGGGGAAGAGTTATAAATTCTCTCGGGTTTATACTTGGTTTATTTTCTAAATTTTGTGAAAATTTTAAAAAAAAATTTCAACTAAATGAATTCAAAATCATGTTTATACATATTTATGAACGATGAAAACTAGGTGTTAATACCGAAATTATCATTACCTCGGAAAGGACATAAATTGAGAAACAACTAAAACGCTTGAATTTATTTATTAAGATATAAAAAGACGCATGAAAAAAGCCAAGTGTGGGGAGAATGTACCAAGTTATTCAATTAAAAACTATCTATCACATGTTTCTGTAAAGTTTATTGCAGGTGCTTTTGTTTTGGACTAAATTGACTGTTTTACCCGCAATATTATAATAAAAATAAAAGAAAAGATGGATCTACACGATGAATCAATTCCATCATTAAAAGGAAGTAAAGTCTTCCGAAAAAGACACGCGCTTCTTGATTTAGGTCAAGAAGTTGTCGTCCAGACCAGCTGTAGGTTGACGAAAAATCTAGAAAAGTCATCTCTAAAATCAGCAGAAAATCCACGGACCTCAGCATCAAACAGGGTCGCCAAGTGGTCAGACTTATCCTAACCATGAGAGGATCTGTCTCGTAAAATGGGGAGGGCGCCGTGCAAATTAGCTTGATAAGACTAATGAATCAGATCCTCAGAAAGGATAATCTCCTTAAAGATTAAAAATCAGCTTTTAAGACTGATATTACTCAATCCTAGAGATTGACCTTAAAGATTGAGAATTACAAACTCATGGAATTCGATGATATCTAAACTAGAGCTTGAACGAGAAAATATTTTGATCAAATTAAAACCGATTTGTTTTCTGAAAACCCATTTTCAATGCGTTCATTACCATTGAACGTAAAATCCTAGGAATTCACCTGGAATTCATTAGGTCACCTGAACCAATTCGGGTGTCATCCGTAAGAACGGTGGTTGCATAGCATGGTCGAAGACAGGACCTTGTTCCAGACCGAAAAAAATTATAGGGTGATCTTTACTATTGCTCCTACAAAGGATAGTAATTGCATCCGACACGTTGTAGACCATGAACATCTGCATGTCATTAGACATCGCCTTAACAATTGCTTGTTCAATGCTTTCCTTTACAACCGGACGGTAGTTTACCGAAAGGTAATATTCGGAGCAAGTATACTGGACGTGTTGCTTTCCCAATACAAGGTTAGCAAGTGGGTGACACAAAACCGCAAGTTTTGAGCTAAATTTTTCAAATCTGAAACCCACAAAACCCACAAAAATATTTTGCAAACACCGGTGAAGGGTTATTCCAGAAAACTTATCTAGGGTAAAAGCTAGATTGAATTTTCAAAACATCAAATGTTTTCATAAAGATCCAATTTCCTTAAAGGATCTAAATTTTCATAGTCATGTGAGACTGTAAATCACGTCGTTACTATCATTTTTATACCACTGTATCAAAATCACTGATGTATAAAGTGTGAGAATAAAAAAAAATGATTCGAGTGAAGTGTGATTTTATTTCAAGTTATGTATTGCTTGAGGACAAGCAACGTTCAAGTGTGGGGATAATTGATAGTGCTCCAAATGAACATATATTTAGTAGCAATATCCTCCCAATATGTAAATTATTTAGTTATAATTGTCCTATTTTAAGTTGTAATCATTTATATTAAATAAGTGCGAAGACAAAAGGCGAAAATGACGATTTGAAGACGCAAATGACCAAAAAGATCAAATGTACAAGATACAATCCAAGTGGTTCAATTTATTGATGAGAAACGTCTAAAAATGACAAAAGTACAAGTTGCGGAACGTAAAGTACAGGATATTAAATTATACGAAAGGACGTTCGAAAATTCGGAACCGGGACCTGAGCCAACTATCAACGCCCGACGCAACGGACCAAAAATTATGAGTCTACTATGCACAAGAATATAATATAATATTTAAATAATTATATAAATTATTTATTTATTATATATTATATTATTAAATAAAAATGTCGGCAAGCTAGAAAACAAGGCAACTTGGCTGGATCCAGGTGGCCATGCGATCGCATGGCCTGGTAGTTATAATCTCATGCGATCGCATGAGCCGAAAAGTCAGGCCATATTCCTATAAATTGCAAGTTTGGGCGACGAGTTTTACATATAATAATAATACTCCTCTGTAAGCCAGGCCATATAGCTATCTTTTGTGAATACACTTATATGATTTTATGTATTTAAGTTCTTAAAAGTGATTAAATACATTACTTATACGATATATGTATAAACATTATAAGTCTTAAGTATTTATGTCAAATAACGTTACGTATAGTTATCGTTTTGAAAACTTAAGTTAGTAGTTTCAAAATACACATATAACTTGTTGTTATTAATACAAAATGAGATATTAAAACATTTATTAATCATGTTAAATATGTATATATACATTTATATACACAAACGTATAATTATCATATATTGTATAGTTCGTGATATCATCGGTCAAACTAGACGGTCGAACGTTGTGTAAAACTCTTTTCGGAAATATAAATCTCGACAATTTGGATTGCTTATCATGTTGGCAAGGTTTAATTTATGTAAATATTAATCTTATAAGTATAGAATGATCGAAAAAGTGCGGGTCGTTACATTACCTCCCCGTTAAATAAATTTCGTCCCGAAATTTTAAAATTGTACCTATTTTGCGTCATCGAGAAACAAGTGTGGATACTTTTGCTTCATCTGATCCTCTCGTTCCCAAGTAAACTCGGGACCTCTTCTAGCATTCCAACGAACCTTAACAATCGGTATATTGCTCTGTTTGAGCTGTTTAACTTCACGGTCCATGATTTCGATTGGTTCTTCGACGAATTGTAGTTTCTCGTCGACATGGATTTCTTCAAGAGGAATGGTGAGGTCTTCCTTTGCAAGACACTTCTTAAGGTTTGAGACGTGAAAGGTATTATGTACTCCGGCGAGTTGTTGTGGTAACTCGAGTCGATAAGCTACCGGTCCAATGCGTTCGATGATCTTAAACGGGCCTACGTATCTTGGGTTCAGTTTACCCCTTTTGCCGAAACGTATTACACCTTTCCAAGGTGACACCTTTAGCATAACCATGTCCCCGACCTGAAACTTTAATGGTTTCCTTCGGACATCGGCGTAGCTCTTTTGGCGACTGCGGGCTGTTTTTAATCTCTCCTTGATTTGCACTATCTTCTCAGTCGTTTCATGTATGATCTCGGGACCAGTTAATTGTCGATCTCCTACTTCATTCCAACAGATAGGAGATCTACACTTCCTTCCATACAATGCTTCGAATGGCGCAGCTCCAATGCTCGCATGATAACTATTATTATACGAGAATTCTGCTAACGGTAGATATTTATCCCATCCGTTTCCAAAATCGATCACACATGCCCTGAGCATGTCTTCAAGAGTCTGAATTGTTCTCTCACTCTGCCCGTCGGTCTGCGGATGATATGCGGTACTCATATCCAAACGAGTTCCTAATGCCTCCTGTAGTGATTGCCAAAACTTTGAGGTAAATCTACTATCACGATCGGATATAATGGAAATAGGTATCCCATGCCTTGAAACAACTTCCTTTATATACAATCGTAATAGTTTCTCCATTCTATCCGTTTCCTTTATAGGCAAGAAATGTGCAGACTTGGTGAGACGATCAACAATCACCCAAATGGTGTCGTATCCCCAGGCAGTCTTTGGTAACTTCGTGATGAAATCCATGGTAATACCATCCCATTTCCATTCTGGGATTTCTGGTTGTTGAAGTAACCCTGACGGCTTCTGGTGTTCTGCTTTGACCTTAGAACAAGTTAAACACTCCCCAACATATGTTGCAACGTCTATCTTCAAATTAGGCCACCAATAATGCGTCTTAAGATCTTGGTACATCTTTCCAACTCCAGGATGTATCGAATATCTTGTCTTATGTGCCTCGTTCAATATCAACTTCCTTAATCCACCCAACTTCGGTACCCAAATACGATTTGCAAAATATCGAATTCCATCTTCCCGCATAACGAGTTGCTTCTCATACTTCTTCATTATTTCATTTCCTATATTTTCTTTAGTAAGTGCTTCTCGTTGAACTTCTTTGATTTGTGAGTTGAGATTCATGCGAATTTTTATGTTCATCGCTCGTACTCGGATTGGTTCTCGTTCCTTTCTGCTTAGAGCATCGGCCACCACGTTCGCCTTCCCGGGATGATAACGAATTTCACAATCATAGTCGTTTATCAGCTCGACCCACCTACGTTGCCTCATGTTCAGCTGTTTTTGATCAAAAATATGTTGAAGGCTTTTATGATCAGTAAACACAGTGAATTTAACCCCATACAAGTAGTGTCTCCACATCTTCAATGCAAACACGACTGCTCCCAATTCTAGATCATGCGTCGTATAATTCCGCTCGTGAATCTTCAATTGTCGAGATGCAAATGCAATTACTTTCTTTCGTTGCATAAGAACACAACCAAAACCTTGTCGCGAAGCGTCACAATATATTTCAAAATCATCGTTCCCTTCAGGTAACGATAAAATAGGCGCCGTAGTTAACTTCTTCTTCAGTAATTGAAATGCGTTCTCCTGCTCCGAGGTCCATTCGTATTTCTTCCCTTTTTGCGTTAATGTTGTCAGCGGCTTAGCTATTCGGGAAAAATCTTGAATAAACCTTCTATAATAACCGGCTAAACCCAAAAATTGACGTATCTGCGTTGGTGTCTTAGGAGTCTCCCATTTTTCAATAGCTTCAGTTTTTGCTGGATCAACCTGAATTCCTTCGCTATTAACAACGTGACCAAGAAATTGCACTTCTTTCAACCAGAAAGCACACTTAGAAAATTTAGCATAAAGTTGAACTTTTCTCAACAACTCCAGTATCAACCTTAAATGCTCTTCATGCTCTTGCTCACTCTTGGAATAGATAAGAATATCATCAATGAAAACGATAACAAACTTATCTAAATACGGACTACAAACTCGATTCATGAGGTCCATGAATACAGCTGGCGCATTTGTCAACCCAAACGGCATGACCAAAAATTCGTAATGACCATAACGTGTTCGAAAAGCAGTTTTCGGAATGTCCTCTTCTTTGACACGTAGTTGATGATAGCCCGATCTTAGGTCGATTTTCGAATAAACACATGATCCCTGGAGTTGATCAAATAAGTCGCCAATTCTCGGTAGTGGATACCGATTTTTGATAGTTAACTTATTTAATTCACGATAATCTATGCACATCCTAAAAGATCCATCTTTCTTCTTAACAAACAAAATTGGAGCTCCCCACGGTGAAGTACTCGGTCGTATGAATCCACGGTCCAGTAATTCTTTTAACTGACTTTGAAGTTCTTTTAACTCGGACGGTGCAAGTCTATATGGAGCACGAGCCACTGGTGCAGCTCCTGGTACTAAATCTATTTGAAATTCTACCGATCTAAATGGAGGTAATCCCGGCAATTCTTCCGGAAAAACTTCAGGAAAATCTCTTGCCACAGGCACATCGTTGATGCACTTTTCTTTCTTTTCGACTTTATTAACATGTGCTAAAATAGCGTAACATCCCTTTTTTAAACACTTCTTGGCTTTCAAACAGCTAATGAGTTTTAGCTTTGAATTACCCTTCTCTCCATAAATCATCACTGGCATTTTATCCTTACCAGGAATACGAATTGCCTTCTTAGCACAAACAACTTCCGCTCCTATTTTGGACATCCAGTCCATGCCGACTATTACATCAAAACCTCCTAATTCTACGGGTATTAAGTCGATTTTAAACGTTTCTCCGGCTAGATTTATTTCACAATCACGACAAATTTTATCGGCTTTAATTAGCTTACCATTAGCTAACTCAATCAAGTACTTAGCATCTAGAGGTAATGATGAACAATTCAATTTAGTGTAAAAATTTATACACACGTAACTTCTATCGGCGCCAGTATCAAATAAAATAGATGCTGATAAGTTATTAATGGTAAACGTACCCGTAACAAGTTCCGGGTCTTCTCGTGCCTCTCTAGCATTAATAACAAACGCTCTTCCACGTGCAGGTCCGCCATTCTGATTCGGGCACTGGCTCTTATAATGACCTTGTTTTCCACACCCAAAACAAGTAATGTTAGCCAAAGCAGTTCTATTTGCGTTGGTGGCAGGAGTCTTGTTACCATTTGCATTTGTAACGAGAGCCTTACAATCTTCAGCAAGATGTCCCTGTCTATTGCATTTGGTGCACAACACACTGCAGTAACCAAAATGATGTTTGTGACAACGGTTGCATAAAGGACTTTGTCCTTTGTAACCAAAGCCTGAACCGCTACCCGCACCTTTCGTGGTTTCTTGTTTCTTATAAGGTTGTTGTTGGTTACCTCGATCATAACCTCCATTCCACTTTTTCTTGTTCCCCAATACCTTCACCTCAGTATTAAATGCTTTCTTGTCCAAAATGACCTGATCCATTAGCTCGTTCGCCATGGTTATAGCTTCATGAATTGTCTTAGGTTTCGACGCCGTAACGTTTGCCTTGACCTTTTTGGGCAAACCACCTTTGTACATTTCAATCTTCCATGCTTCGGTTGGGACCAATTCAGGACATAGTAAAACTAATTCCATGAATCGCTGGTTGTAGTTGGTGATTTCAGTACCAACCACCTTCAAACTTCGTAACTCATCTTCTAACTTAATAACCTCATTCCTTGGATAATACTCGGTGATTATCATTGCTTTGAATTCTTCCCATGGAGTATCATAAGCTACATCTCCTCCTACCGCCTTCACATAATTCTTCCACCATGTGAGTGCACTATCTTGTAAAGTGCACGATGCATACTTGGTCATGTCTTTTTCATCACAACCGCTGATTTTGAACACCGTCTCCATCTTTTCTATCCATCGGGTTAAACCGATAGGTCCTTCCGTTCCACTGAATGATGAAGGTTTGCAAGCTTGAAACGTCTTGTAGGAGCATCCTACACGAGGATTTGGATTAACTGCAGTAGCTCTTGCAGCTTCGACCCATAGCATTCTATCGTTGACTCGCTGGTTGATGAAGTTCTCGACTTCTTGTTCCGTCATTCGGTTCAATCGCGCCATTTCCTAATGAAAGAAAATAATTATTCACATGGATTATTATAGATGTAGTATGTATTTATAGTACATTTATAGCTTGTTAATAATATGAACCAGGTATTATTATAAAAGCCTTTTCTTCTTATTAGCGTTTTATAATTATATCTTGGGTAGTACCTACCCGTTAATGTTCATACTTAATAGCTTAGTACAGAATCAATTACTACAATCTAAATAATACTTAACCATGGAAAATTATTGCATTTCATACTTCGCTATTTTACATATGCTTATCTTACATCAAACTTTAAGCAAACCACACTAATAATATTATACAAAACATTATATGATTCCATGGCTTAATACGGCAGTGCATCGTTTGGTCTATTTTCTAGGGCGTTTAGTTCCAATGAATGGCCTAACGCTTATCCTAGCTGTCTGCCTACGTTTTGGCTGAGGAGCCGAAGAACTAGATGCGGGGATAGCACTAATAGGAATAGCGGGAATAGGGGTGGTAGTGTTGAGTGGAATTGGTGCTACGTCATTCTCACTAAGTTCGGGATTTGAATTTTCTAATTCATTCGCTTTTCGTTTCTTTCCTTGATCGAATTTTTCTTTCGTAATTTCTAGTATTTCTTCCTCGGGTTCACTTTCTTCTTCGGGTTCACTTTCCTCTTCGGGTTCACTTTCCTCCTCGGGTTCACTTTCCGATATTTCTATAGTTGGTTCATCTGGAAATTGTGAGTCTTCCCCAAAAATACCATTTTCGTCATCGGATATGTTAATGACTGAAACACAATCTGAAGATTCTGATTCGGAGTCGCTGAATGTGATAATAAGTTTCGAGCCCGACATCTATCACACAACAACTAACCCATTAGTACTTACATAATATTTACATATGAATTTTTAACCAACAGTGATAAGCAATGGTTTTTTTTTTTTTTAAAATCAAACCCGGTCAAAGTCCAGACTTACTAATGTATCCTAACGACTTATCGGTTTAGACACACTAATGCAAACCTGGTTCGCTAAGACCACCGCTCTGATACCACATGTCATAACCCGTCCTTAACCATAAGAACGCGTTAGATAACGTATGATTTCATTGCGAGGTATTGACCTCTATATGAGACATTTTTGAAAGAAAACTGCATATATTATACATTACAAACCATAACCATTATTTTTGTTACAAACTTAAGACAATAAAAAGAAGATTAACGTTTAGCGATAATCTTCGACTTACAAACTTTACAAATGATGACAACAACACGGTTTCTAGCATATTTTACAGTACAACATCTTGGATATGCAGTTTTATTTTTGACACAAACATGCGTACGCAAGATCCTGGTTAGATCCAACATGATGCAGCGGAAGCTTTAGAAATCACCTGAGAATAGACATGTTTAAAAAGGTCAACATAAAGTTGGTGAGATATAGGTTTAATGCCGGCTGCAATATATATATAGACCACAAGATTTCGTATATAATCAGTTTAATAAAAGTATTCTAAGTGGTTGAGCACTCGGTAACCATACTTAACATTTTCACGTCGCATATTCCCTTTAATATGAAATCTTACTACACCGTACCAAGTGTAGTCACAAAACGAAGTACTGTGCAACCGTTGAATACTGGTCGTCCAGTCCGGTTGGGGTTGTCAGGCCCGATAGATCTATCAACAGGATTCGCGTTTACAATACCGCTGTAAATATTAGTTACCAAGCTACAGGGAAGTATGCCAGTGGTACAACTCAACGTAGAATATATTTTTCAGTTACTTGTGTCCATAATGTAAAACATAAAATACATGTATTCTCATCCCGAAATATTTAGAGTTTAAAAGTGGGACTATATACTCACTTTTGTCTTGATGATATAAATAATTTGACTCGGTCTTCCGGTTGATATCACGAACCTATCCATATATAATATATCAATATGTTTTCATTTTAAACAAACGTTATATATATATACTTGTTATACTTTTAATACTTTGAATATTTCCTTAGTCCGAAGTTAGCAGTCCGAGGTTAGCAATTCAATTTTTAATGGTTCATTTTTAGATGTTTAATATACCCGCAATGAATAAATACAACCCCCAACGAAATAAATAAAACTCCCGTAAAACCCCATCATAAATGTATTGGTCGAGATTAATCTTGACCCATGGTACCGGTGTTGTCAAATGACGTGTTGCGTACAATCATGGGATCTTATGATTAATCTTCTCGTGTTGCTTACGGGTGATCCTGAACCATATGAAATTGAATTATGAGTACATATATATAAAATATCATGTTATCTTAGAAGTATGTGATTTTATGTAAATTTTTCCAATAAATCCCGAAGTCATTTAAGCCTTGGATAACCAATTTTGTTTCGGTCATAGTTTCTTCGTTACAAGTCCGTTTTCGTTGATTCAACTTGCCATCTCCTTGGATTGAGTCCCTCTTTAAGACTATGAACTGTAAATACCTTAGTTTGTATTCAAAATCACACGGCATAGGTCAAACTTTAGTGAAACTTATGAAGTTAATCATTTTCGTTACAACAAAATCATTTAATGACCATTTTTCTAAAAATACTTATACTTTGAAAAACCAAGTTTTACCTTGTTAAATTAGCATATACATAAGTTATATTACAGGTCTTGAAGTATTTTAAAAGTTAAGTTAGAAGGATCTATTTAGTTTGCAAACAAGTTTGAAAACATTCAAACTATGTTCTTGTTGTTAAACTTGTATACCACAAAATATGATAGCTATATATATATGAATCGAATAAGGTTATGAACATATATTCTACCTCAAGTTCCTTGGATGAAGTTGCTGTAAAAGAGAAGTAAGAAGCTAGAATCAAAAGGGTGATAGAAGTGGATGAAAGATTGGAAGTAAGTTGGTGTTCTTGGAGGGTTTTCTTGAAGTGTTTTTGTATGGTTTTCTTATGGTGTTTTAGTATGGTTTTTGAAGCTAGATCTTTATGGAATTTTGCTGGGTTGTTATGGAGTTTAGAGAGTAAGAAAGAGTGTGTGTTTTAGCTAGGAAATTGAAGTAGTAAATGAAGCAAAATGATCATGTATATATACACCATAAAATCGTGAATGATGATGATGATGGACAAGTTCACATGTTGTATTTTTGTGTAATAATTCATGCATGCATCCAAAATCCAATTACCTTGCTCTAAGGGCAGTAACAAGGGTGGGTTAGGTGGTGATTTGATGTGTATTTACTATTAGTAAATACGTATAGAAGCTTGGTATGATACGAGTACAAATACTCTAGGTATACGTATAGAAATTTTGTGAAAAATGGAATGAGGATTCAAATATAGCTATCTTTTGTGAATACACTTATATGATTTTATGTATTTAAGTTCTTAAAAGTGATTAAATACATTACTTATACGATATATGTATAAACATTATAAGTCTTAAGTATTTATGTCAAATAACGTTACGTATAGTTATCGTTTTGAAAACTTAAGTTAGTAGTTTCAAAATACACATATAACTTGTTGTTATTAATACAAAATGAGATATTAAAACATTTATTAATCATGTTAAATATGTATATATACATTTATATACACAAACGTATAATTATCATATATTGTATAGTTCGTGATATCATCGGTCAAACTAGACGGTCGAACGTTGTGTAAAACTCTTTTCGGAAATATAAATCTCGACAATTTGGATTGCTTATCATGTTGGCAAGGTTTAATTTATGTAAATATTAATCTTATAAGTATAGAATGATCGAAAAAGTGCGGGTCGTTACACTAAGTTATGGTGGGACGCAAAAATTCAAGTGTATGGTGAAGAACAATGCATGGATTTCAGTTAGGACGAATTCAAGACGGAATTTTTCGATGAGTACCGAACTTCGGCCGATCTTACTGTAGAGACCCGTCCTAATCCATCCGGACGAAGTCCATATCGATTATAAACGATTCACAACAGTTGATTACATCACGAGGTACCTGACCTCTATATGATACATTTTACAAACATTGCATTCGTTTTTAAAAAGACAATCTTTCATTACATCGATAGTTGACAACATGCATACCATTTCGTAATATATCTTACTATAATTGACTTAATAAAGATCTTGATGAACTCGATGACTCGAATGCAACGTCTTTTGAAATATGTCATGAATGATTCCAAGTAATGTCACTAATATGAGCAAATGCACAGCGGAAGATTTCTTTCGTACCTGAGAATAAACATGCTTTAAAGTGTCAACCAAAAGGTTGGTGAGTTCATTAGTTTATCATAAATGATCATTTCCATTAATTTAATAGACCACAAGATTTCATATTTCCATTTCTCATAAATATACGTCCCATACATAGAGACAAAAATCATTCATATGGATTGAACACCTGGTAACCGACATTAACAAGATGCATATAAGAATATCCCCACCATTCCGGGATCCTCCTTCAGACATGATATAAATTTCGAAGTACTAAAGCATCCGGTACTTTGGATGGGGTTCGTTAGGCCCAATAGATCTATCTTTAGGATTCGCGTCAATTAGGGTGTCTGTTCCCTAATTCTTAGATTACCAGACTTAATAAAAAGGGGCATATTCGATTTCGATAATTCAACCATATAATGTAGTTTCAATTACTTGTGTCTATTTCGTAAAACAGTTATAAAAATTGCGCATGTATTCTCAGCCCAAAAATATAAAGGGTAAAAAAGGCAAATGAAACTCACCTAATATATTTTGTAGTAAAAATACATATGACTATATTGCACAACTGAACAATGCAGGGTTGGCCTTGGATTCACGAACCTATATATCATTTGTTTATATATATTAAAATGTATAATCGTATTCGAACAAGTTTATATATTATAACTTGAATTATATATTGTACTTATTTAGTTTGTATATATATTTAAAATGTTTAATATCTATATATTTGGTTATATTAAAATATCTCTATATATATATGGTTAGTATTATATGAAAATATCCTTAATTTGTTATATATATGTATAAGTATTTATATAAATAATGTTATTATATTTGATATGTGATATATAAACTATTAATATGATTATAATATATGTAAATAAAAAAAATACTTTCTTATGTTGTAGGTGTTACATATATTTATGTAAATATATTTCGTTTGTTTATCAAAACAGTAGTTCTAATTATACTAAGTTAATATTAGTAAAGGTAAAAATAATGATAATAACCTTAATAATATACTTATGATAATAATACTAATATTTATGTAAGTACTAATAAATCGTATCATTTTTATAATAATATTACCAATGTTATTCATAATCATAATATTTACAATAATACTAAAATCGTACGATTTATAATGTTAATATTACTTATAATAATACAATTGATAATTTTAAGAATATTATTACTTCATAATAATACTAGTGATAATGATAATAATAGCAGTCATAATTGTAACTTTTAATTGCTTTAGTAATAATAAATGATAGCTTTTATTAGTAATGGTGATAATAATAATAATAATAATAATAATAATAATAATAATAATAATAATAATAATAATAATAATAATAATAATAATAATAATAATAATAATAATAATAAAACTAACAATAATTTTAGTAATCAAAATAATATTATTATGAATAAGAATCATGATAAAGTAATGGAAATGATAAATTTATATAAAAATGATAATTATATTATTATTAATGATAAAAATAATGATTTTTGTTAATTGAAGTAATAATAATACCTAATAATAGTAATACAAAGAATAATTAAGATTTAACAAGTTACATGTATCAAATCCCATATTAAGAACAATAATATTTATAATACTGATGTTAATATTAATATTAATAATAAAATTTAATAAAAATACTAATATTAATCATAAATAAAATTTTAATTTTTACTACTAGTTATAATGATGATATTAATAATATTTATAATACTATTAATAATATTAAATAATAATCATAAATCAAATGTACCAGATTTCATATAATATCATTAATGATACTGTTATTAATATTAATATTTATATTGATAATGCAGATATTAATTTTAATACAACAACTATATTTTAAATTGTATTATATATTATTAATTACATAATATAATCATATATATTATGATAAACTTTATTGAATATTTATTATTAATAAATTATATATATATTATAATATACATATAATAATAATTAATCACAAATTCATATATATAGTTATATAGATTCATTTTAATTTTACACTCAATTACTTTGTATTCTATTTTACATATTTATTTCAAATGTTTAAATTATATTTTATAATTTCAATTTAATATACATATACTTACATTTACATATATATATATATATATATATATATATATATATATATATATATATATATATATATATATATATATATATATATATATATATATATATATATATATATATATATATATATATATATATATATATTTATTTACAAACAATTGTTCGTGAATCGTCGGGAATGGTCAAAAGGACAAATGCATACATGAACATAGTTTCAAAAATTTCGCGACTCAACATTACAGACTTTGCTTATTGTATCGAATTCATATAAAGATTAAGTTTAAATTTGGTCGAAAATTCCCGGGTCTTCACAGTACCTACCCGTTAAAGAAATTTCGTCCCGAAATTTGAGTGAGGTCGTCATGGTTAACCATAAAATGTTTTCATGACGAATATGAGTTGATAAACATAGTGTTATCATCACTGAGTAATATGGATAAAACAATTTGATTATCCGATGCGTATGAGTGAAGTTATCACAAAAGAATGAAATGAAGAAATAGAGATTTGTCTTAGCTTTTGATGTTGTCTTGGTTAAATTCCGGAATTTAAGGGATCTAAAAGAAAAGCTCGGAAATCTATAAGATTTGATTCTTCAGCGAATAAGGAAATTAAGATCTCTGATATTAAATGCGATCATCTGCCTCGATTGTTCTGTCGGATATTTCCATTATAAATTTACTTCTTCCATTTTATTATTCTCACCATCCCTATACTTTCTTCCTTAATCCATACTTCTAAAATTTGTAAAAATGCTTAATCCAGTTCTCATCCTTGTCCTTATCCTAACTATCGCAACAATCATTCTCTTTTTCCAACTTCAACCAGAAGAATCTGCTTACTTCAACTTTTCCCTTGGGGTTATAGTGTTTTTAATTCTCCCGTGTCTTTATGTTGCGATAGACATTGATATACACGATTTGTAATTTCCGTGTTGTTATTGTGCTTATATTTCGGAGCTCCATGCTGTTGTTTTCTCTTCCCGACCTGAATTAAAGCGATCAAGACGTCTCGGTTTGTGTGTATGAAGTTCGAAAGAATATAACTAAGATTATAAGCAGAAAAGAAAGATAATAGCACGATTTAGTTTGTTAAGTTACCAGAATCAAATAAGATATAACTATCAAGAATTTATTTTCTTGATATGTTCGGAGGTTAAGTTAGAATGAAAGGGCAATGTAACATGGCACATGATGAGGGTGTGATCTACTGTGAACCATCATCACGTTCCATTAGAAACTCAGCATGACTTACTGTAATATAATTACGTCGGCCAAGCGTCATTATATTATACTAACTCATGCTTCAATTCCCAACATTTCTCCACCATTCATTCATAATTTATACTTAGATTTTACAGAAGTTTCCAATATAATGGAATACAGAAAGAAAAAAAAAACGAAGTGATAGATAATTTCGGACAAGAATATTTATGAAAATATCCTCAGAAATATCGAAGATATTTATGATGATATTTTGGAATTTCTAAGTTCGATGGTTGATGAAGAAAGATTTTCCGCAAGATTTTAACATGAGTGAGGAGCAAGATATTCTCTAAAGATTTCATCGGATCCAGATTTATCTGGATTATTTGAATATAGGGTTTGGTCCTTGTATTTGTCCTTGGTCTCCTTCGTGGTTAGCACAGTCCATTTTTCAGTACCAAATTTTCTATCGAGCGTTTCCAACATTCCATTCTTATTATCAAACTTTTGGCCGTTTAGACCATCTATGATTTTGCTGTTTCCTCTGCATTTAATGCTACGATATCTTGTAACACCCCAGCTTAACATGATCAAAATATTGTCCGCTTTGCCCGCAGGCGCACGGCTTTTTCTTGGCAACCACACACAACGAGCACTTTCCCAGGAGGTCACCCATCCTGGTAGTGCTCTCGCCCGAGCACGCTTAACCATAACGTACTCGCACTTTTACTCAGCCTGTGATCCCAAAACGCGTTGTGTCATTTAAGCGTGGGTATTACCTTATTATCCCATGATCACTCATGTATGTGGGCGATGTGGGATTTGCCTAGGGTGTTACATTCACCCCCCCTCAGGGACTCATCGTCCTCGATGAGGTTTGCCCCACCACCCCCAACGGCACATGAGTGGCTCTGATACCATTCTGTAACACCCCAGCTTAACATGACCACAATATTGTCCGCTTTGCCTGCAGGCGCACGGCTTTTTCTTGGCAACCACACACAACGAGCACTTTCCCAGGAGGTCACCCAACCTGGTAATGCTCTCGCCCGAGCACGCTTAACCATAACGTACTCGCACTTTTACTCAGCCTGTGATCCCAAAACGCGTTGTGTCATTTAAGCGTGGGTATTACCTTATAATCCCATGATCACTCATGTATGTGGGCGATGTGGGATTTGCCTAGGGTGTTACATATCTCAACCAATCTGTTATCAATCCGAGGTGGTTTCAAGAGAATTGTGATTTTAGATGATTAAACGCTGATGGTAATATGGTGGAATATAAAAAGGTTCCCCGGTAACAATAAATGAGTACGCATATAATGTTATAATAAGGTTGTTTTGAATGAAAAGTCGAAGTTGTCTTGCTGGAGCTGTGACAAAATTGGCTATTTTGAAGAAGAACTGCAAAGTTATTTTGGGTAATAATAACACTAAAGGAATTAACACAGCTACGTGTTAAACGTTTACTCAGTTTTCGAAAGTTTTTCGGGTGCATAACTATATGCATCAATCTTTTCTTCCGTGGATGAAGTGCGGTTGGTTCATCCTATCGATTGAGGTGTTTTCAAGAATCATGATAGGTTTGAACGCAGATTGTAATCGTCAAGACACAAATGAGGTTTAAGATGAAATCAAGTGGCAAACTTGAAGAATTGTTTAGTTTTATATGTTATAATCAATATTTTAATTCATTTTAATTGTCCAATGTTATTAGTCCACAGTCGATAGTCCACAGTAACAGTCCAATAATTCATATATAGTTTAATATATAATATTCGAATTAATTAATACGTATCGTGACCCGTGTACATGTCTCAGACTCGATCACAACTCAAATTATATATATTATTGTAGAATCAACCTCAACCCTATATAGAGAACTCGATCATTACTGCATATAGAGTGTCTATGGTGATTCC